>NW_024608933.1:25000-91503 GCF_018296145.1 Oncorhynchus tshawytscha
GGAGGGATCGGGGCTCAGCCCAGTGGGTTTGGGAACCGTCTGATCATAGTGGAGGGATTGGGGCTCAGCCCAGTGGGTTTGGGACCCGTCTGATCATAGTGGAGGGCTCGGGGCTCAGCCCAGTGGGTTTGGGACCCGTCTGATCATAGTGGAGGGATTGGGGCTCAGCCCAGTGGGTTTGGGACCCGTCTGATCATAGTGGAGGGCTCTGGCTTCAGCCCAGTGGGTTTGGGACCCGTCTGATCATAGTGGAGGGCTCGGGGCTCAGCCCAGTGGGTTTGGGAACCGTCTGATCATAGTGGAGGGCTCGGGGCTCAGCCCAGTGGGTTTGGGAACCGTCTGATCATAGTGGAGGGCTCGGGGCTCAGCCCAGTGGGTTTGGGACCCGTCTGATCATAGTGGAGGGCTCGGGGCTCACCCCAGTGGGTTTGGGAACCGTCTGATCATAGTGGAGGGCTCGGGGCTCACCCCAGTGGGTTTGGGAACCGTCTGATCATAGTGGAGGGCTCGGGGCTCAGCCCAGTGGGTTTGGGAACCGTCTGATCATAGTGGAGGGCTCTGGCTTCAGCCCAGTGGGTTTGGGAACCATCTGATCATAGTGGAGGGATTGGGGCTCAGCCCAGTGGGTTTGGGACCCGTCTGATCATAGTGGAGGGCTCTGGCTTCAGCCCAGTGGGTTTGGGACCCGTCTGATCATAGTGGAGGGATTGGGGCTCAGCCCAGTGGGTTTGGGAACCGTCTGATCATAGTGGAGGGATTGGGGCTCAGCCCAGTGGGTTTGGGAACCATCTGATCATAGTGGAGGGATTGGGGCTCAGCCCAGTGGGTTTGGGAACCGTCTGATCATATTGGAGGGATTGGGGCTCAGCCCAGTGGGTTTGGGAACCGTCTGATCATAGTGGAGGGATTGGGGCTCAGCCCAGTGGGTTTGGGACCCGTCTGATCATATTGGAGGGATTGGGGCTCAGCCCAGTGGGTTTGGGACCCGTCTGATCATAGTGGAGGGATCGGGGCTCAGCCCAGTGGGTTTGGGAACCGTCTGATCATAGTGGAGGGCTCGGGGCTCAGCCCAGTGGGTTTGGGAACCGTCTGATCATAGTGGAGGGATTGGGGCTCAGCCCAGTGGGTTTGGGACCCGTCTGATCATAGTGGAGGGCTCGGGGCTCAGCCCAGTGGGTTTGGGACCCGTCTGATCATAGTGGAGGGATTGGGGCTCAGCCCAGTGGGTTTGGGACCCGTCTGATCATAGTGGAGGGCTCTGGCTTCAGCCCAGTGGGTTTGGGACCCGTCTGATCATAGTGGAGGGCTCGGGGCTCAGCCCAGTGGGTTTGGGAACCGTCTGATCATAGTGGAGGGCTCGGGGCTCAGCCCAGTGGGTTTGGGAACCGTCTGATCATAGTGGAGGGCTCGGGGCTCAGCCCAGTGGGTTTGGGACCCGTCTGATCATAGTGGAGGGCTCGGGGCTCACCCCAGTGGGTTTGGGAACCGTCTGATCATAGTGGAGGGCTCGGGGCTCAGCCCAGTGGGTTTGGGAACCGTCTGATCATAGTGGAGGGCTCTGGCTTCAGCCCAGTGGGTTTGGGAACCGTCTGATCATAGTGGAGGGATTGGGGCTCAGCCCAGTGGGTTTGGGACCGTCTGATCATAGTGGAGGGCTCTGGGGCTCAGCCCAGTGGGTTTGGGACCCGTCTGATCATAGTGGAGGGCTCGGGGCTCAGCCCAGTGGGTTTGGGACCCGTCTGATCATAGTGGAGGGCTTGGGGCTCAGCCCAGTGGGTTTGGGACCCGTCTGATCATAGTGGAGGGCTCGGGGCTCAGCCCAGTGGGTTTGGGAACCGTCTGATCATAGTGGAGGGATTGGGGCTCAGCCCAGTGGGTTTGGGAACCGTCTGATCATAGTGGAGGGCTCTGGCTTCAGCCCAGTGGGTTTGGGAACCGTCTGATCATAGTGGAGGGCTCTGGCTCAGCCCAGTGGGTTTGGGAACCGTCTGATCATAGTGGAGGGCTCGGGGCTCAGCCCAGTGGGTTTGGGAACCGTCTGATCATAGTGGAGGGCTCGGGGCTCAGCCCAGTGGGTTTGGGAAACGTCTGATCATATTGGAGGGATTGGGGCTCAGCCCAGTGGGTTTGGGAACCGTCTGATCATATTGGAGGGATTGGGGCTCAGCCCAGTGGGTTTGGGAACCATCTGATCATATTGGAGGGATTGGGGCTCAACCCAGTGGGTTTGGGAACTGTCTGATCATAGTGGAGGGCTCGGGGCTCAGCCCAGTGGGTTTGGGAACCGTCTGATCATATTGGAGGGATTGGGGCTCAGCCCAGTGGGTTTGGGAACCATCTGATCATATTGGAGGGATTGGGGCTCAACCCAGTGGGTTTGGGAACCGTCTGATCATAGTGGAGGGATTGGGGCTCAGCCCAGTGGGTTTGGGAACCATCTGATCATATTGGAGGGATTGGGGGAGTGGGTTTGGGAACCGTCTGATCATAGTGGAGGGCTCAGCCCAGTTTGGGAAACGTCCATAGTGGAGGGTTCAGCCCAGTGGGTTTGGGAACCATCTGATCATATTGGAGGGATTGGGGCTCAGCCCAGTGGGTTTGGGAACCGTCTGATCATATTGGAGGGCTTGGGGCTCAGCCCAGTGGGTTTGGGAACCGTCTGATCATAGTGGAGGGATTGGGGCTCAGCCCAGTGGGTTTGGGAACCGTCTGATCATATTGGAGGGATTGGGGCTCAGCCCAGTGGGTTTGGGAACCGTCTGATCATAGTGGAGGGGCTTTGGGGCTCAACCCAGTGGGTTTGGGAACCGTCTGATCATAGTGGAAGGATCGGGGCTCAGCCCAGTGGGTTTGGGAACCGTCTGATCATATTGGAGGGATTGGGGCTCACCCAGTGGGTTTGGGAAACGTGATCATATTGGAGGGATCAGGGCTCACCCCGGTGGGTTTGGGAACCGTCTGATCATATTGGAGGGCTCGGGGCTCAGCCCAGTGGGTTTGGGAACTGTCTGATCATAGTGGAGGGCTCGGGGCTCAGCCCAGTGGGTTTGGGAACCGTCTGATCATATTGGAGGGATTGGGGCTCAGCCCAGTGGGTTTGGGAACCATCTGATCATATTGGAGGGATTGGGGCTCAACCCAGTGGGTTTGGGAACTGTCTGATCATAGTGGAGGGCTCGGGGCTCAGCCCAGTGGGTTTGGGAACCGTCTGATCATATTGGAGGGATTGGGGCTCAGCCCAGTGGGTTTGGGAACCATCTGATCATATTGGAGGGATTGGGGCTCAGCCCAGTGGGTTTGGGAACCATCTGATCATATTGGAGGGCTTGGGGCTCAGCCCAGTGGGTTTGGGAACCGTCTGATCATATTGGAGGGATTGGGGCTCAGCCCAGTGGGTTTGGGAACCATCTGATCATATTGGAGGTATTGGGGCTCAACCCAGTGGGTTTGGGAACCGTCTGATCATAGTGGAGGAATCGGGGCTCAGCCGAGTATGTTTGGGAACCATCTGATCATAGAGGAGGGTTTGGGGCTCAGCCCAGTGGGTTTGGGAACCATCTGATCATAGTGGAGGGCTCGAGGCTCAGCCCAGTGGGTTTGGGAACCGTCTGATCATAGTGGAGGGCTCGCAGCTTCCTAAGGGCTCAGACCAGTGTGTTTGGGAACCGTCTGATCATATCAGAGGGACCGGGGCTCAGCCCAGTGGGTTTGGGAACCGTCTGATCATAGTGGAGGGATTGGGGCTCAGCCCAGTGGGTTTGGGAACCGTCTGATCATAGTGGAAGGATCGGGGCTCAGCCCAGTGGGTTTGGGAAACGTCTGATCATATTGGAGGGGCCAGGGCTCAACCCAGTGGGTTTGGGAACCGTCTGATCATAGTGGAGGGACCGGGGCTCACCCCAGTGGGTTTGGGAACCGTCTGATCATAGTGGAGGGATTGGGGCTCAGCCCAGTGGGTTTGGGAACCGTTTGATCATATTGGAGGGATTGGGGCTCAGCCCAGTGGGTTTGGGAACGTCTGATCATACTGGAAGGATCGGGGCTCAGCCCAGTATGTTTGGGAACCGTCTGACCATAGTGGAGGAATCGGGGCTCAGCCCAGTATGTTTGGGAACCATCTGATCATAGTGGAGGGCTCGGGGCTCAGCCCAGTGGGTTTGGGAACCATCTGATCATAGTGGAGGGCTCGGGGCTCAGCCCAGTGGGTTTGGGAACCATCTGATCATAGTGGAGGGCTCGGGGCTCACCCCAGTGGGTTTGGGAACCGTCTGATCATAGTGGAGGGCTCGCAGCTTCCAGAGGGCTCAGCCCAGGGGGTTGGCAACCGTCTGATCATATTGGAGGGATTGGGGCTCAACGCAGTGGGTTTGGGAACCGTCTGATCATATTGGAGGGCTCGGGGCTCAGCCCAGTGGGTTTGGGAACCGTCTGATCATAGTGGAGGGATCGGGGCTCAGCCCAGTGGGTTTGGGAACCATCTGATCATATTGGAGGGATTGGGGCTCAACCCAGTGGGTTTGGGAACCGTCTGATCATAGTGGAGGAATCGGGGCTCAGCCCAGTATGTTTGGGAACCATTTGATCATAGTGGAGGGATTGGGGCTCAGCCCAGTGGGTTTGGGAACCATCTGATCATAGTGGAGGGCTCGGGGCTCAGCCCAGTGGGTTTGGGAACCGTCTGATCATAGTGGAGGGCTCGCAGCTTCCAGAGGGCTCAGCCCAGTGGGTTTGGGAACCGTCTGATCATAGTGGAGGGATCAGGGCTCAGACCAGTGGGTTTGGGAACCGTCTGATCATATCAGAGGGACCGTGGCTCAGCCCAGTGGGTTTGGGAACCGTCTGATCATAGTGGAAGGACCGGGGCTCAGCCCAGTGGGTTTGGGAACCGTCTGATCATATTGGAGGGATTGGGGCTCAACCCAGTGGGTTTGGGAACCGTCTGATCATATTGGAGGGACCGGGACTCAGCCCAGGGGGTTGGGAACCGTCTGATCATATTGGAGGGATTGGGGCTCAACCCAGTGGGTTTGGGAACCGTCTGATCATATTGGAGGGATTGGGGCTCAACCCAGTGGGTTTGGGAACTGTCTGATCATAGTGGAGGGCTCGGGGCTCATCCCAGTGGGTTTGGGAACCGTCTGATCATATTGGAGGGCTCGGGGCTCAGCCCAGTGGGTTTGGGAACCGTCTGATCATAGTGGAGGGACCGGGGCTCACCCCAGTGGGTTTGGGAACCGTCTGATCATATTGGAGGGATTGGGGCTCAGCCCAGTGGGTTTGGGAACCGTCTGATCATAGTGGAGGGACCGGGGCTCACCCCAGTGGGTTTGGGAACCGTCTGATCATATTGGAGGGATTGGGGCTCAACCCAGTGGGTTTGGGAACCGTCTGAACATAATGGAGGGATCGGGGCTCATCCCAGTGGGTTTGGGAAAAGTCTGATCATATTGGAGGGACCGGGGCTCAGCCCAGGGGGTTGGGAACCGTCTGATCATATTGGAGGGATTGGGGCTCAACCCAGTGGGTTTGGGAACCGTCTGATCATATTGGAGGGACCGGGGCTCACCCCAGTGGGTTTGGGAACCGTCTGATCATATTGGAGGGATTGGGGTTAGCACAGTATGTTTGGGAACCGTCTGATCATATTGGAGGGACCGGGGCTCAGCCCAGTATGTTTGGGAACCGTCTGATCATATTGGAGGGACCGGGGCTCAGCCCAGTATGTTTGGGAACCGTCTGATCATAGTGGAGGGCTCGGGGCTCAGCCCAGTGGGTTTGGGAACCGTCTGATCATAGTGGAGGGATTGGGGCTCAACCCAGTGGGTTTGGGTACCGTCTGATCATAGTGGGGCTACCAGGGCTATGCTGTAGTGCCCTACCATTCACAAGTCCACCCTGTTTCTCTCCCTCCCTCCCTCCTTCTCTCCCTCCTTCCCTCCCTCCCTCTCTCCCTCTCCCTCCCTCTCCCTCTCCCTCTCCCTCCCCCCTCCCTCCCTCCCTCCTTCTCTCCCTCCTCCCTCCCTCCCTCCCTCTCTCCCTCCCTCCCTCCCTCCCTCCCTCCCTCCTCCCTCCCTCCCTCCCTCCCTCCCTCCCTCCCTCCCTCCCTCCCTCCCTCCCTCCCTCCCTCCCCCTCCCTCCTCTCTCTCTGTCCTCTCTCTCTCTCCCTCCCTCCCTCCCTCCCTCCCTCCCTCCTCCCTCCCTCCCTCCCTCCCTCCCTCCCTCCCTCCCTCCCTCCCCCTCCCTCCCTCCCTCCCTCCCTTCTTCTCCCTCTTCTCCCTCCCTCCCTCTTTCTCACTCCCTCGCTCCCTCCCTCTCTCTCTCCCTCTCTCCCTCTCTCCCTCACATTTTAGTAGGAGTAATGTGATCTGCTGGTGGAAGAGAGACGAGGTGTTAGGAGTCTACCCTGTTTCTCTCTCTCTCTCTCTCCCTCCCTCCCTCCCTCCCTCCCAGTTTAGTAGTAGTAATGTGATCTGCTGGTGGACAAGAGATGAGGTGTTAGGAGTCTACCCTCTTTCTCTCTCTCTCTCTCTCTCTCTCTCTCTCCCTCCCTCCCCTCTCTCTCTCTCTCTCTCCCTCTCTCCCTCACAGTTTAGTAGTAGTAATGTGATCTGCTGGTGGACGAGAGACGAGGTGTTAGGAGTCTACCCTGTTTCTTCCCTCCCTCCCCCTCCCTCCCTCCCTCCCTCCCTCCCTCCCTCCCTCCCTCCCTCCCTCCCCTCCTCCCTCCCTCCCTCCCTCCCTCCCTCCCTCCTTCCCAGTTCAGTAGTAGTGATCTGCTGGTGTATGAGGTGTTATGAGTTGCTGTGGGCTGCAGCAGGCCACAGAGGTATCACCACCTTGGTGTTAAGTCCCTGAAAATATCCTGCTTTACCACAAACACGCTGCTCATATCAGTGGAGGCTACTGTCCACACACACACACAGACACACACACACACACACACACACACACACACACACACACACACACACACACACACACAGCTCTGACCCTGTATATAAACAACTCTGTCCCTAGGGCAAGGAAGGGGGCTTTGTGTGTGTGTGTGTGTGTGTCTGTGCGCAGTTGGTCACGCTCCGGCCCAGAATGCCCTTCACCAGGCCGCCGTCTTTCATCACCATCTCCACGACGACGGCGCTCTAAGTCACCGTGACAACGCATTCCAGCTGGAGACCTGACAGTTGCTGTCTCTTTCAAGCTCTGCCTCTCTCTTTCTCCCTGTCCTTTTCCCTCTCTTTCTCTCTCCAGCCCTCTCTCCCATAAAGACTGTCTATCTCTCTCCCATAAAGACTGTCTATCTCTCTCCCATAAACACTGTCTATCTCTCTCCATGTCTATCTGTCTATCTCTCTCCCATAAACACTGTCTATCTCTCTCCTATAAACACTGTCTATCTCTCTCCATGTCTATCTGTCTATCTCTCTCCCATAAACACTGTCTATCTCTCTCCCATGTCTATCTGTCTATCTCTCTCCCATAAACACTGTCTATCTCTCTCCCATAAACACTGTCTATCTCTCTCCATGTCTGTCTATCTCTCTCCCATAAAACACTGTCTATCTCTCTCCCATAAACACTGTCTATCTCTCTCCATGTCTATCTGTCTATCTCTCCATAAACACTGTCTATCTCTCTCCATAAACACTGTCTATCTCTCCATGTCTACTCTGTCATACTGTCTATCTCTCTCCATGTCATCTGTCTATCTCTCTCCCATAAACACTGTCTATCTCTCTCCATCTCTATCTGTCTATCTCTCTCCATGTCTATCTGTCTATCTCTCTCCATGTCTATCTGTCTATCTCTCTCCATGTCTATCTGTCTATCTCTCTCCCATAAACACTGTCTATCTCTCTCCATGTCTATCTGTCTATCTCTCTCCCATAAACACTGTCTATCTCTCTCCTATAAACACTGTCTATCTCTCTCCATGTCTATCTGTCTATCTCTCTCCATGTCTATCTGTCTATCTCTCTCCCATGTCTATCTGTCTATCTCTCTACATGTCTCTCTCTCCATAAACACTGTCTATCTCTCTCCATGTCTATCTGTCTCTCTCTCTCCATGTCTATCTGTCTATCTCTCTCCCATAAACACTGTCTATCTCTCTCCATAAACACTGTCTATCTCTCCCATAAACACTGTCTATCTCTCCCATAAACACTGTCTATCTCTCTCCCATGTCTATCTCTCTATCTCTATCTCTCCATGTCTATCTGTCTATCTCTCTCCATGTCTATCTGTCTATCTCTCTCCATGTCTATCTGTCTATCTCTCCTATAAACACTGTCTATCTCTCTCCCATAAACACTGTCTATCTCTCTCCCATAAACACTGTCTATCTCTCTCCCATAAACACTGTCTATCTCTCTCCATGTCTATCTGTCTATCTATAAACACTCTCTATCTCTCCCATAAACACTGTCTATCTCTCTCCATGTCTATCTGTCTATCTCTCTCCCATCTGTCATCTCTGTCCTATCTATCTCTCCCATAAACACTGTCTATCTCTCTCCATGTCATCTGTCTATCTCTCCCATAAACACTGTCTATCTCTCTCCCATAAACACTGTCTATCTCTCTCCCATAAACACTGTCTATCTCTCTCCTATAAACACTGTCTATCTCTCTCCCATAAACACTGTCTATCTCTCTCCATGTCTATCTGTCTATCTCTCTCCCATAAACACTGTCTATCTCTCTCCCATAAACACTGTCTATCTCTCTCCATGTCTATCTGTCTATCTCTCTCCTATAAACACTGTCTATCTCTCTCCCATAAACACTGTCTATCTCTCTCCCATAAACACTGTCTATCTCTCTACATGTCTATCTGTCTATCTCTCTCCCATAAACACTGTCTATCTCTCTCCATGTCTATCTGTCTATCTCTCTCCCTATAAACACTGTCTATCTCTCTCCATGTCTATCTGTCTATCTCTCTCCCATAAACACTGTCTATCTCTCTCCTATAAACACTGTCTATCTCTCTCCCATAAACACTGTCTATCTCTCTCCATGTCTATCTGTCTATCTCTCTCCATAAACACTGTCTATCTCTCTCCTATCTGTCTATCTCTCTCCATGTCTATCTGTCTATCTCTCTCCATGTCTATCTGTCTATCTCTCTCCCATAAACACTGTCTATCTCTCTCCATGTCTATCTGTCTATCTCTCTCCCATAAACACTGTCTATCTCTCTCCATGTCTATCTGTCTATCTCTCTACATGTCTATCTGTCTATCTCTCTACATGTCTATCTGTCTATCTCTCTCCATGTCTATCTGTCTATCTCTCTCCCATAAACACTGTCTATCTCTCTCCATGTCTATCTGTCTATCTCTCTCCCATAAACACTGTCTATCTCTCTCCATGTCTATCTGTCTATCTCTCTCCATGTCTATCTGTCTATCTCTCTCCCATAAACACTGTCTATCTCTCTCCCTAAACACTGTCTATCTCTCTCCCATAAACACTGTCTATCTCTCTCCCATAAACACTGTCTATCTCTCTCCCATAAACACTGTCTATCTCTCTCCATGTCTATCTGTCTATCTCTCTCCATGTCTATCTGTCTATCTCTCTCCCATAAACACTGTCTATCTCTCTCCATGTCTATCTGTCTATCTCTCTCCATGTCTATCTGTCTATCTCTCTCCCATAAACACTGTCTATCTCTCTCCATGTCTATCTGTCTATCTCTCTCCATGTCTATCTGTCTATCTCTCTCCCATAAACACTGTCTATCTCTCTCCATGTCTATCTGTCTATCTCTCTCCCATAAACACTGTCTATCTCTCTCCATGTCTATCTGTCTATCTCTCTCCATGTCTATCTGTCTATCTCTCTCCCATAAACACTGTCTATCTCTCTCCATGTCTATCTGTCTATCTCTCTCCATGTCTATCTGTCTATCTCTCTCCCATAAACACTGTCTCCTATCTCTCTCCCATAAACACTGTCTATCTGTCTATCTCTCTCCCATAAACACTGTCTATCTCTCTCCATGTCTATCTGTCTATCTCTCTCCATGTCTATCTGTCTATCTCTCTCCCATAAACACTGTCTATCTCTCTCCCATAAACACTGTCTATCTCTCTCCATGTCTATCTGTCTATCTCTCTCCCATAAACACTGTCTATCTCTCTCCATGTCTATCTGTCTATCTCTCTCCCATAAACACTGTCTATCTCTCTCCATGTCTATCTGTCTATCTCTCTCCATGTCTATCTGTCTATCTCTCTCCATGTCTATCTGTCTATCTCTCTCCCATAAACACTGTCTATCTCTCTCCATGTCTATCTGTCTATCTCTCTCCCATAAACACTGTCTATCTCTCTCCCATAAACACTGTCTATCTCTCTCCCATAAACACTGTCTATCTCTCTCCATGTCTATCTGTCTATCTCTCTCCATGTCTATCTGTCTATCTCTCTCCATGTCTATCTGTCTATCTCTCTCCCATAAACACTGTCTATCTCTCTCACTGTCTATCTCTCTCCCATAATCTGTCTATCTCTCTCCCATAAACACTGTCTATCTCTCTCCCATAAACACTGTCTATCTCTCTCTCCATGTCTATCTGTCTATCTCTCTCTCATGTCTATCTGTCTATCTCTCTCCATGTCTATCTGTCTATCTCTCTCCCCATAAACACTGTCTATCTCTCTCCCATAAACACTGTCTATCTCTCTCCATGTCTATCTGTCTATCTCTCTCCATGTCTATCTGTCTATCTCTCTCCATGTCTATCTGTCTATCTCTCTCCCATAAACACTGTCTATCTCTCTCCATGTCTATCTGTCTATCTCTCTCCATGTCTATCTGTCTATCTCTCTCCCATAAACACTGTCTATCTCTCTCCCATAAACACTGTCTATCTCTCTCCATGTCTATCTGTCTATCTCTCTCCCATAAACACTGTCTATCTCTCTCCCATAAACACTGTCTATCTCTCTCCATGTCTATCTGTCTATCTCTCTCCAATAAACACTGTCTATCTCTCTCCCATAAACACTGTCTATCTCTCTCCCATAAACACTGTCTATCTCTCTCCCATAAACACTGTCTATCTCTCTCCCATAAACACTGTCTATCTCTCTCCATGTCTATCTGTCTATCTCTCTCCATAAACACTGTCTGTCTATCTCTCTCCTATAAACACTGTCTATCTCTCTCCCATAAACACTGTCTATCTCTCTCCCATAAACACTGTCTATCTCTCTCCCATAAACACTGTCTATCTCTCTCCTATAAACACTGTCTATCTCTCTCCATGTCTATCTGTCTATCTCTCTCCATGTCTATCTGTCTATCTCTCTCCATGTCTATCTGTCTATCTCTCTCCCATAAACACTGTCTATCTCTCTCCATGTCTATCTGTCTATCTCTCTCCCATAAACACTGTCTATCTCTCTCCCATAAACACTGTCTATCTCTCTCCCATAAACACTGTCATATCTGTCTCTCTCCATGTCTATCTGTCTATCTCTCTCCATGTCTATCTGTCTATCTCTCTCCCATGTCTATCTGTCTATCTCTCTCCCATAAACACTGTCTATCTCTCCCATAAACACTGTCTATCTCTCTCCATGTCTATCTGTCTATCTCTCTCCATCTATCTGTCTATCTCTCTCCATGTCATCTGTCTATCTCTCTCCCATGTCATCTGTCTATCTCTCTCCAACACTGTCTATCTCTCTCCATAAACACTGTCTATCTCTCTCCATGTCTATCTGTCTATCTCTCTCCATCCCATAAACACTGTCTATCTCTCTCCATGTCTATCTGTCTATCTCTCTCCATGTCTATCTGTCTATCTCTCTCCATAAACACTGTCTATCTCTCTCCCATAAACACTGTCTATCTCTCTCCCATAAACTGTCTATCTCTCTCCATGTCTATCTGTCTATCTCTCTACATGTCTATCTGTCTATCTCTCTCCCATAAACACTGTCTATCTCTCTCCATAAACACTGTCTATCTCTCTCCCATAAACACTGTCTATCTCTCTCCCATAAACACTGTCTATCTCTCTCCCATAAACACTGTCTATCTCTCTCCCATAAACACTGTCTATCTCTCTCCCATAAACACTGTCTATCTCTCTCCCATAAACACTGTCTATCTCTCTCCTATAAACACTGTCTATCTCTCTCCATGTCTATCTGTCTATCTCTCTCCATGTCTATCTGTCTATCTCTCTCCCATAAACACTGTCTATCTCTCTCCTATAAACACTGTCTATCTCTCTCCTATAAACACTGTCTATCTCTCTCCCATAAACACTGTCTATCTCTCTCCATGTCTATCTGTCTATCTCTCTCCATGTCTATCTGTCTATCTCTCTCCTATAAACACTGTCTATCTCTCTCCATGTCTATCTGTCTATAAACATCTGTCTATCTCTCTCCTGTCTATCTGTCTCTCTCCATGTCTATCTGTCTATCTCTCTCCCATAAACACTGTCTATCTCTCTCCATGTCTATCTGTCTATCTCTCTCCCATAAACACTGTCTATCTCTCTCTCCTCCACTGTCTATCTGTCTATCTCTCTCCCATAAACATCTGTCTGTCATAAACACTGTCTCTCTCCATGTCTATCTGTCTATCTCTCTCCCATGTCTATCTGTCTATCTCTCTCCCATAAACACTGTCTATCTCTCTCATCCCATAAACACTGTCTATCTCTCTCCCATAAACACTGTCTATCTCTCTCCCCTAAACACTGTCTATCTCTCTCCATGTCTATCTGTCTATCTCTCTCCCATAAACACTGTCTATCTCTCTCCATGTCTATCTGTCTATCTCTCTCCATGTCTATCTGTCTATCTCTCTCCCATAAACACTGTCTATCTCTCTCCATGTCTATCTGTCTATCTCTCTCCCATGTCTATCTGTCTATCTCTCTCATAAACACTGTCTATCTCTCTCCCATAAACACTGTCTATCTCTCTCCCATAAACACTGTCTATCTCTCTCCATGTCTATCTGTCTATCTCTCTCCCATAAACACTGTCTATCTCTCTCCATGTCTATCTGTCTATCTCTCTCCATGTCTATCTGTCTATCTCTCTCCCATAAACACTGTCTATCTCTCTCCATGTCTATCTGTCTGTCTCTCTCCATGTCTATCTGTCTATCTCTCTCCCATAAACACTGTCTATCTCTCTCCCATAAACACTGTCTATCTCTCTCCCATAAACACTGTCTATCTCTCTCCATGTCTATCTGTCTATCTCTCTCCATGTCTATCTGTCTATCTCTCTCCCATAAACACTGTCTATCTCTCTCCCATAAACATCTCTCTCCATGTCTATCTCTCTCCATGTCTATCTGTCTATCTCTCCCATAAACACTGTCTATCTGTCTCTCATATCTATCTCTCCCATAAACACTGTCTATCTCTCTCCCATAAACACTGTCTATCTCTCTCCATGTCTATCTGTCTATCTGTCTATCTGTCTCTCTCCATGTCTATCTGTCTATCTCTCTCCATGTCTATCTGTCTATCTCTCTCCATGTCATCTGTCTATCTCTCTCCCATAAACACTGTCTATCTCTCTCCCATAAACACTGTCTATCTCTCTCCTATAAACACTGTCTATCTCTCTCCATGTCACTGTCTATCTCTCTCCACTGTCTATCTCTCTACATGTCTATCTGTCTATCTCTCTCCATGTCTATCTGTCTATCTCTCTCCCATAAACACTGTCTATCTCTCTCCATGTCTATCTGTCTATCTCTCTCCATGTCTATCTGTCTATCTCTCTCCATGTCTATCTGTCTATCTCTCTCCATGTCTATCTGTCTATCTCTCTCCATGTCTATCTGTCTATCTCTCAACATGTCTGTCTGTCTATCTCTCTCCTATAAACACTGTCTATCTCTCTCCCATAAACACTGTCTATCTCTCTCCCATAAACACTGTCTATCTCTCTCCATGTCTATCTGTCTATCTCTCTCCATGTCTATCTGTCTATCTCTCTCCATGTCTATCTGTCTATCTCTCTCCCATAAACACTGTCTATCTCTCTACATGTCTATCTGTCTATCTCTCTACATGTCTATCTGTCTGTCTCCATGTCTATCTGTCTGTCTTTCTACATGTCCATCTGTCTGTCTCCATGTCTATCTGTCTGTCTCTCTACATGTCCATCTGTCTGTCTCTCTACATGTCTATCTGTCTGTCTCCATGTCTATCTGTCTGTCTCTCTACATGTCCATCTGTCTGTCTCCATGTCTATCTGTCTGTCTCTCTACATGTCCATCTGTCTGTCTCCATGTCTATCTGTCTATCTCTCTCCCATAAACACTGTCTATCTCTCTCCATGTCTATCTGTCTATCTCTCTCCTATAAACGCTGTCTATCTCTCTCCCATAAACACTGTCTATCTCTCTCCATGTCTATCTGTCTATCTCTCTCCTATAAACGCTGTCTATCTCTCTCCCATAAACACTGTCTATCTCTCTCCATGTCTATCTGTCTATCTCTCTCCTATAAACACTGTCTATCTCTCTCCCATAAACACTGTCTATCTCTCTCCCATGTAAACACTGTCTATCTCTCTCCATGTCTATCTGTCTATCTCTCTCCATATCTGTCTATCTCTCTCCATGTCTATCTGTCTATCTCTCTCCATGTCATCTGTCTATCTCTCTCCATGTCTATCTGTCTATCTCTCTCCCTAAACACTGTCTATCTCTCTCCCATAAACACTGTCTATCTCTCTCCCATAAACACTGTCTATCTCTCTCCATGTCTATCTGTCTATCTCTCTCCATGTCTATCTGTCTATCTCTCTCCCATAAACACTGTCTATCTCTCTCCCATAAACACTGTCTATCTCTCTCCATGTCTATCTGTCTATCTCTCTACATCTCTATCTGTCTATCTCTCTACATGTCCATCTGTCTATCTCTCTACATGTCCATCTGTCTCTCTCTCTCCCTGTCTGTCTGTCTGTCTGTCTGTCTGTCTGTCTGTCTGTCTGTCTGTCTGTCTGTCTGTCTGTCTGTCTGTCTGTCTGTCTGTCTGTCTGCCTGTCTGCCTGTCTGTCTGTCTGTCTGTCTGTCTTCTCCATGGTCTATCTGTCTGTCTGTGCTGTCTGTCTATCTGTCTGCCTGCCTGTCCTGTCTGTCTGTCTGTCTGTCTGTCTGTCTGTCTGTCTGTCTGTCTGTCTGTCTGTCTGTCTGTCTGTCTGTCTGTCTGTCTGTCTGTCTCTAACTAAACCATAATATCCATGTTGCATCCCATCAAACCCAGCAACATTCCCAGAACATTAGATTCCCATTAACTTCTAGTAAGGGTTTTATTTTTATGTTTTACATTAAATATCCTTGCAATGTTGTTCTAAAATGCACCACATCTGTAACAGCCACCACAGAACATTCCCCAAACGTTCTCATTCCGTTTCCAGGTAATGTAATAAGCACAACGTACCAGTAAGGTTTTCCCAGCAAACCAAAAATTGGTTCCGTGAAAGTTCCCAGAACATTCGTTAGGTTGCGGCAAAATTTTCTCATGAACACAAAAAAAAAAACTGTCCGGTCGCATTGATGATTAAACAATGTTTGTATAAAACACTTGCCTCATGTTGCAAAATTTTTGTCTGTTTTTTAAAAAAGGTTGACAGAATGTTTCATTAGGTTGTGGTAACATTTTTTTTGAGGAATTGTGTTGAAAAAAAACCCCACAATTCCACAGCTGTCCCGTGGTGCTGCAGAGGGTTGATAATCTACATCATATATGTTCAAGCCCACATATTCTTTAACTATGAAAAAGGGGGAAAAAATTCGGAATTGAGGCTATAATCTACAGATATACAGATATACAGATATAATCTACAGAAATCTACAGAAAGAGAGGATTTGCAGGTTTTAGATGAACTGTAAAAGGCCCAGTCTGATATGCAGGTTTTAGTTTAACTGTAAAAGGCCCAGTCAGATATGCAGGTTTTAAATTAACTGTAAAAGGCCCAGTCTGATGTGCAAGTTTTAAATTAACTGTAAAAGGCCCAGTCTGATGTGCAGGTTTTAAATTAACTGTAAAAGGCCCAGTCAGATATGCAGGTTTTAGATTAACTGTAAAAGGCCCAGTCAGATATGCAGGTATTAAATTAACTGTAAAAGGCCCAGTCAGATATGCAGGTTTTAAATTAACTGTAAATGGCCAAGTCTGATATGCAGGTTTTATTTCAACTGGAAGACTAGCTGTCTCCATTGGTGTGGGCTAATGGGGATCCCGAGAAATACTAGCTGTCTCCATTGGTGTGGGCTAATGGGTATCCCCAGAAAGACTAGCTGTCTCCATTGGTGTGGGCTAATGGGTATCCCCAGAAAGACTAGCTGTCTCCATTGGTGTGGGCTAATGGGTATCCCCAGAAAGACTAGCTGTCTCCATTGGTGTGGGCTAATGGGTATCCCCAGAAAGACTAGCTGTCTCCATTGGTGTGGGCTAATGGGTATCCCCAGAAAGACTAGCTGTCTCCATTGGTGTGGGCTAATGGGTATCCCCAGAAAGACTAGCTGTCTCCATTGGTGTGGGATAATGGGTATCCCCAGAAAGACTAGCTGTCTCCATTGGTGTGGGCTAATGGGGATCCCCAGAAAGACTAGCTGTCTCCATTGGTGTGGGCTAATGGGGATCCCCTGGAAGACTAGCTGTCTCCATTGGTGTGGGCTAATGGGGATCCTCAGGAAGACTAGCTGTCTCCATTGGTGTGGGCTAATGGGGATCCCCTGGAAGACTAGCTGTCTCCATTGGTGTGGGCTAATGGGGATCCCCTGGAAGACTAGCTGTCTCCATTGGTGTGGGCTAATGGGTGATCCTAATGGGGATCCCTGGAAGACTAGCTGTCTCCATTGGTGTTGGCTAATGGGGATCCCCAGAAAGACTAGCTGTCTCCATTGGTGTTGGCTAATGGGGATCCCCTGGAAGACTAGCTGTCTCCATTGGTGTTGGCTAATGGGGATCCCCTGGAAGGCTAGCTGTCTCCATTGGTGTGGGCTAATGGGTATCCCCAGAAAGACTAGCTGTCTCCATTGGTGTTGGCTAATGGGGATCCCCTGGAAGACTAGCTGTCTCCATTGGTGTGGGCTAATGGGGATCCCCAGAAAGACTAGCTGTCTCCATTGGTGTGGGCTAATGGGGATCCCCTGGAAGACTAGCTGTCTCCATTGGTGTGGGCTAATGGGGATTCCCTGGAAGACTAGCTGTCTCCATTGGTGTGGGCTAATGGGGATCCCCTGGAAGACTAGCTGTCTCCATTGGTGTGGGCTAATGGGGATCCCCAGAAAGACTAGCTGTCTCCATTGGTGTGGGCTAATGGGGATCCCCTGGAAGACTAGCTGTCTCCATTGGTGTGGGCTAATGGGGATCCCCTGGAAGACTAGCTGTCTCCATTGGTGTTGGCTAATGGGGATCCCTGGAAGGGATCCCTAATGGGGAAGACTAGCTGTCTCCATTGGTGTGGGCTAATGGGGATCCCCTGGAAGACTAGCTGTCTCCATTGGTGTGTCTCCATTGGTGTGGGCTAATGGGGATCCCCAGGAAGACTAGCTGTCTCCATTGGTGTGGGCTAATGGGGATCCCCTGGAAGACTAGCTGTCTCCATTGGTGTGGGCTAATGGGGATCCCCAGAAAGACTAGCTGTCTCCATTGGTGTGGGCTAATGGGGATCCCCTGGAAGACTAGCTGTCTCCATTGGTGTGGGCTAATGGGGATCCCCAGAAAGACTAGCTGTCTCCATTGGTGTGGGCTAATGGGGATCCCCTGGAAGACTAGCTGTCTCCATTGGTGTGGGCTAATGGGGATCCCCTGGAAGACTAGCTGTCTCCATTGGTGTGGGCTAATGGGGATCCCCTGGAAGACTAGCTGTCTCCATTGGTGTGGGCTAATGGGGATCCCCTGGAAGACTAGCTGTCTCCATTGGTGTTGGCTAATGGGGATCCCCTGGAAGACTAGCTGTCTCCATTGGTGTGGGCTAATGGGGATCCCCAGAAAGACTAGCTGTCTCCATTGGTGTGGGCTAATGGGGATCCCCTGGAAGACTAGCTGTCTCCATTGGTGTGGGCTAATGGGGATCCCCAGGAAGACTAGCTGTCTCCATTGGTGTGGGCTAATGGGGATCCCCAGAAAGACTAGCTGTCTCCATTGGTGTGGGCTAATGGGGATCCCCTGGAAGACTAGCTGTCTCCATTGGTGTGGGCTAATGGGGATCCCCTGGAAGACTAGCTGTCTCCATTGGTGTGGGCTAATGGGGATCCCCTGGAAGACTAGCTGTCTCCATTGGTGTGGGCTAATGGGGATCCCCAGGGATCTCCATTGGTGTGGGCTAATGGGGATCCCCAGAAAGACTAGCTGTCTCCATTGGTGTGGGCTAATGGGGATCCACAGGAAGACTAGCTGTCTCCATTGGTGTTGGCTAATGGGGATCCCCAGGAAGACTAGCTGTCTCCATTGGTGTGGGCTAATGGGGATCCCCAGAAAGACTAGCTGTCTCCATTGGTGTGGGCTAATGGGGATCCCCAGAAAGACTAGCTGTCTCCATTGGTGTGGGCTAATGGGTATCCCCAGAAAGACTAGCTGTCTCCATTGGTGTGGGCTAATGGGGATCCCCTGGAAGACTAGCTGTCTCCATTGGTGTGGGCTAATGGGGATCCCCAGAAAGACTAGCTGTCTCCATTGGTGTGGGCTAATGGGGATCCCCAGAAAGACTAGCTGTCTCCATTGGTGATCCCCAGAAAGGGCTAATGGGGATCCCCTGGAAGACTAGCTGTCTCCATTGGTGTGGGCTAATGGGGATCCCCTGGAAAAGACTAGCTGTCTCCATTGGTGTGGGCTAATGGGGATCCCCAGAAAGACTAGCTGTCTCCATTGGTGTGGGCTAATGGGGATCCCCAGAAAGACTAGCTGTCTCCATTGGTGTGGGCTAATGGGGATCCCCTGGAAGACTAGCTGTCTCCATTGGTGTGGGCTAATGGGGATCCCCAGAAAGACTAGCTGTCTCCATTGGTGTCTCCATTGGGGCTAATGGGGATCCCCAGAAAGACTAGCTGTCTCCATTGGTGTGGGCTAATGGGGATCCCCTGGAAGACTAGCTGTCTCCATTGGTGTTGGCTAATGGGGATCCCCTGGAAGACTAGCTGTCTCCATTGGTGTGGGCTAATGGGTATCCCCAGAAAGACTAGCTGTCTCCATTGGTGTGGGCTAATGGGGATCCCCTGGAAGACTAGCTGTCTCCATTGGTGTGGGCTAATGGGGATCCCCAGAAAGACTAGCTGTCTCCATTGGTGTGGGCTAATGGGGATCCCCTGGAAGACTAGCTGTCTCCATTGGTGTGGGCTAATGGGGATCCCCTGGAAGACTAGCTGTCTAGCTGTCTCCATTCCATTGGTGTGGGCTAATGGGGATCCCCTGGAAGACTAGCTGTCTCCATTGGTGTGGGCTAATGGGGATCCCCAGGAAGACTAGCTGTCTCCATTGGTGTGGGCTAATGGGGATCCCCATTGGAAGGCTAGACTAGCTGTCTCCATTGGTGTGGGCTAATGGGGATCCCCAGAAAGACTAGCTGTCTCCATTGGTGTGGGCTAATGGGGATCCCCTGGAAGACTAGCTGTCTCCATTGGTGCTAATGGGCTAATGGGGATCCCCTGGAAGACTAGCTGTCTCCATTGGTGTGGGCTAATGGGGATCCCCAGAAAGACTAGCTGTCTCCATTGGTGTGGGCTAATGGGGATCTCCATTGGTGTGGGCTAATGGGGAAAGACTAGCTGTCTCCATTGGTGTGTGGGCTAATGGGGATCCCCAGGAAGACTAGCTGTCTCCATTGGTGTGGGCTAATGGGGATCCCCAGAAAGACTAGCTGTCTCCATTGGTGTGGGCTAATGGGGATCCCCAGAAAGACTAGCTGTCTCCATTGGTGTTGGGCTATGGGGATAGCTGTCTCCATTGGTGTGGGCTAAAGAAAGACTAGCTGTCTCCATTGGTGTTGGCTAATGGGGATCCCCTGGAAGGCTAGCTGTCTCCATTGGTGTGGGCTAATGGGTATCCCCAGAAAGACTAGCTGTCTCCATTGGTGTTGGCTAATGGGGATCCCCTGGAAGGCTAGCTGTCTCCATTGGTGTGGGCTAATGGGTATCCCCAGAAAGACTAGCTGTCTCCATTGGTGTTGGCTAATGGGGATCCCCTGGAAGACTAGCTGTCTCCATTGGTGTGGGCTAATGGGGATTCCCTGGAAGGCTAGCTGTCTCCATTGGTGTGGGCTAAAGGGGATCCCCTGGAAGACTAGCTGTCTCCATTGGTGTGGGCTAATGGGGATCCCCAGAAAGACTACCTGTCTCCATTGGTGTGGGCTAATGGGGATCCACAGGAAGACTAGCTGTCTCCATTGGTGTGGGCTAATGGGGATCCCCAGAAAGACTAGCTGTCTCCATTGGTGGAAGACTAGCTGTCTCCATTGGTGGGCTAATGGGGATCCCCTGGAAGACTAGCTGTCTCCATTGGTGTGGGCTAATGGGGATCCCCTGGAAGACTAGCTGTCTCCATTGGTGTGGGCTAATGGGGATAGCTGTCCATTGGTGTGGGCTAATGGGGAAGAAGACTAGCTGTCTCCATTGGTGTGGGCTAATGGGGATCCCCAGAAAGACTAGCTGTCTCAGAAAGACTAGCTGTCTCCATTGGTGTGGCTAATGGGGATCCCCTGGAAGACTAGCTGTCTCCATTGTTGGGCTAATGGGGATCCCCAGGAAGACTAGCTGTCTCCATTGGTGTGGGCTAATGGGGATCCCCAGAAAGACTAGCTGTCTCCATTGGTGTGGGCTAATGGGGATCCCCAGAAAGAAGTCTCCATTGGTGTGGGCTGGGGATCCCCAGGAAGACTCTCCATTGGTGTGGGCTAATGGGGATCCCCAGAAAGACTAGCTGTCTCCATTGGTGTGGGCTAATGGGTATCCCCAGAAAGACTAGCTGTCTCCATTGGTGTGGGCTAATGGGTATCCCCAGAAAGACTAGCTGTCTCCATTGGTGTGGGCTAATGGGGATCCCCAGGAAGACTAGCTGTCTCCATTGGTGTGGGCTAATGGGGATCCCCAGGAAGACTAGCTGTCTCCATTGGTGTGGGCTAATGGGGATCCCCTGGAAGACTAGCTGTCTCCATTGGTGTTGGCTAATGGGGATCCCCTGGAAGACTAGCTGTCTCCATTGGTGTGGGCTAATGGGGATCCCCTGGAAGACTAGCTGTCTCCATTGGTGTTGGCTAATGGGGATCCCCTGGAAGACTAGCTGTCTCCATTGGTGTGGGCTAATGGGGAAATAGCCCCATTGGTGTTGGCTAATGGGGACTAGCTGTCTCCATTGGTGTGGGCTAATGGGGATCCCCTGGAAGACTAGCTGTCTCCATTGGTGTGGGCTAATGGGGATCCCCATTGGTGTGGGCTAATGGGGAAGACTAGCTGTCTCCATTGGTGTGGGCTAATGGGGATCCCCAGAAAGACTAGCTGTCTCCATTGGTGTGGGCTAATGGGGATCCCCAGGAAGACTAGCTGTCTCCATTGGTGTGGGCTAATGGGGATCCCCAGGAAGACTAGCTGTCTCCCATTGGTGTGGGCTAATGGGGATCCCCAGGAAGACTAGCTGTCTCCATTGGTGTGGGCTAATGGGGATCCCCAGAAAGACTAGCTGTCTCCATTGGTGTGGGCTAATGGGGATCCCCAGAAAGACTAGCTGTCTCCATTGGTGTGGGCTAATGGGGATCCCCTGGAAGACTAGCTGTCTCCATTGGTGTGGGCTAATGGGGATCCCCAGAAAGACTAGCTGTCTCCATTGGTGTGGGTGGGCTAATGGGGATCCCCTGGAAGACTAGCTGTCTCCATTGGTGTGGGCTAATGGGGATCCCCTGGAAGACTAGCTGTCTCCATTGGTGTGGGCTAATGGGGATCCCTGGAAGACTAGCTGTCTCCATTGGTGTGGGCTAATGGGTATCCCCAGAAAGACTAGCTGTCTCCATTGGTGTGGGCTAATGGGGATCCCCAGGAAGACTAGCTGTCTCCATTGGTGTGGGCTAATGGGGATCCCCAGAAAGACTACCTGTCTCCATTGGTGTGGGCTAATGGGGATCCCCTGGAAGACTAGCTGTCTCCATTGGTGTGGGCTAATGGGGATCCCCTGGAAGACTAGCTGTCTCCATTGGTGTGGGCTAATGGGGATCCCCTGGAAGACTAGCTGTCTCCATTGGTGTGGGCTAATGGGGATCCCCAGAAAGACTAGCTGTCTCCATTGGTGTGGGCTAATGGGGATCCCCAGGAAGACTAGCTGTCTCCATTGGTGTGGGCTAATGGGGATCCCCAGGAAGACTAGCTGTCTCCATTGGTGTGGGCTAATGGGGATCCCCAGAAATACTAGCTGTCTCCATTGGTGTGGGCTAATGAGGATCCCCAGAAAGACTAGCTGTCTCCATTGGTGTGGGCTAATGGGGATCCCCTGGAAGACTAGCTGTCTCCATTGGTGTGGGCTAATGGGGATCCACAGGAAGACTAGCTGTCTCCATTGGTGTTGGCTAATGGGGATCCTCAGGAAGACTAGCTGTCTCCATTGGTGTGGGCTAAAGGGGATCCCCAGAAATACTAGCTGTCTCCATTGGTGTGGGCTAATGAGGATCCCCAGAAAGACTAGCTGTCTCCATTGGTGTGGGCTAATGGGGATCCCCAGGAAGACTAGCTGTCTCCATTGGTGTTGGCTAATGGGGATCCTCAGGAAGACTAGCTGTCTCCATTGGTGTTGGCTAATGGGGATCCTCAGGAAGACTAGCTGTCTCCATTGGTGTGGGCTAAAGGGGATCCCCAGAAATACTAGCTGTCTCCATTGGTGTGGGCTAATGAGGATCCCCAGAAAGACTAGCTGTCTCCATTGGTGTGGGCTAATGGGATCCCCAGAAAGACTAGCTGTCTCCATTGGTGTGGGCTAATGGGGATCCCCAGAAAGACTAGCTGTCTCCATTGGTGTGGGCTAATGGGGTGGCTGTCTCCATTGGTGTGGGCTAATGGGGATCCCCAGAAAGACTAGCTGTCTCCATTGGTGTTGGCTAATGGGGATCCCCTGGAAGACTAGCTGTCTCCATTGGTGTGGGCTAATGGGGATCCCCAGAAAGACTAGCTGTCTCCATTGGTGTGGGCTAATGGGGATCCCCAGAAAGACTAGCTGTCTCCATTGGTGTAATGGGGCTAATGGGGATCCCCAGAAAGACTAGCTGTCTCCATTGGTGTGGGCTAATGGGGATCCCCAGAAAGACTAGCTGTCTCCATTGGTGTTGGCTAATGGGGATCCCCTGGAAGACTAGCTGTCTCCCTAATGGGGATTGGAAGACTAGCTGTCTCCATTGGTGTGGGCTAATGGGGATCCCCAGAAAGACTAGCTGTCTCCATTGGTGTGGGCTAATGGGGATCCCCCAGGAAGACTAGCTGTCTCCATTGGTGTGGGCTAATGGGGATCCCCAGAAAGACTAGCTGTCTCCATTGGTGTGGGCTAATGGGGATCCCCAGAAAGACTAGCTGTCTCCATTGGTGTGGGCTAATGGGGATCCCCTGGAAAGACTAGCTGTCTCCATTGGTTGGGCTAATGGGGATCCCCAGAAAGACTAGCTGTCTCCATTGGTGTGGGCTAATGGGGATCCCCAGAAAGACTAGCTGTCTCCATTGGTGTGGGCTAATGAGGATCCCCAGAAAGACTAGCTGTCGCCATTGGTGTGGGCTAATGGGGATCCCAGTAAGACTAGCTGTCTCCATTGGTGTTGGCTAATGGGGATCCACAGGAAGACTAGCTGTCTCCATTGGTGTTGGCTAATGGGGATCCTCAGGAAGACTAGCTGTCTCCATTGGTGTGGGCTAATGGGGATCCCCAGAAAGACTAGCTGTCTCCATTGGTGTGGGCTAATGGGGATCCCCAGAAAGACTAGCTGTCTCCATTGGTGTGGGCTAATGGGGATCCCCAGAAAGACTAGCTGTCTCCATTGGTGTGGGCTAATGGGGATCCCCTGGAAGACTAGCTGTCTCCATTGGTGTGGGCTAATGGGGATCCCCTGGAAGACTAGCTGTCTCCATTGGTGTGGGCTAATGGGGATCCCCAGGAAGACTAGCTGTCTCCATTGGTGTGGGCTAATGGGGATCCCCAGAAAGACTAGCTGTCTCCATTGGTGTGGGCTAATGGGGATCCCCTGGAAGACTAGCTGTCTCCATTGGTGTTGGCTAATGGGGATCCCCTGGAAGGCTAGCTGTCTCCATTGGTGTGGGCTAATGGGTATCCCCAGAAAGACTAGCTGTCTCCATTGGTGTTGGCTAATGGGGATCCCCAGAAAGACTAGCTGTCTCCATTGGTGTGGGCTAATGGGGATCCCCAGGAAGACTAGCTGTCTCCATTGGTGTGGGCTAATGAGGATCCCCAGAAAGACTACCTGTCTCCATTGGTGTGGGCTAATGGGGATCCCCAGGAAGACTAGCTGTCTCCATTGGTGTGGGCTAATGGGGATCCCCAGGAAGACTAGCTGTCTCCATTGGTGTGGGCTAATGGGTATCCCCAGAAAGACTAGCTGTCTCCATTGGTGTGGGCTAATGGGGATCCCCAGAAAGACTAGCTGTCTCCATTGGTGTGGGCTAATGGGGATCCCCAGAAAGACTAGCTGTCTCCATTGGTGTGGGCTAATGGGGATCCCCAGAAAGACTAGCTGTCTCCATTGGTGTGGGCTAATGGGGATCCCCAGAAAGACTAGCTGTCTCCATTGGTGTGGGCTAATGGGGATCCCCAGAAAGACTAGCTGTCTCCATTGGTGTTGGCTAATGGGGATCCCCTGGAAGACTAGCTGTCTCCATTGGTGTGGGCTAATGAGTATCCCCAGAAAGACTAGCTGTCGCCATTGGTGTGGGCTAATGGGGATCCCCAGAAAGACTAGCTGTCTCCATTGGTGTGGGCTAATGGGGATCCCAGAAAGACTAGCTGTCTCCATTGGTGTGGGCTAATGGGGATCCCCAGAAAGACTAGCTGTCTCCATTGGTGTGGGCTAATGGGGATCCCCAGAAAGACTAGCTGTCTCCATTGGTGTTGGCTAATGGGGATCCCCTGGAAGACTAGCTGTCTCCATTGGTGTTGGCTAATGGGGATCCCCCTGGAAGGCTAGCTGTCTCCATTGGTGTGGGCTAATGGGATCCCCAGAAAGACTAGCTGTCTCCATTGGTGTGTTGGCTAATGGGGATCCCCTGGAAGGCTAGCTGTCTCCATTGCTGTGGGCTAATGGGTATCCCCAGAAAGACTAGCTGTCTCCATTGGTGTTGGCTAATGGGGATCCCCTGGAAGACTAGCTGTCTCCATTGGTGTGGGCTAATGGGGATCCCCAGAAAGACTAGCTGTCTCCATTGGTGTGGGCTAATGGGGATCCACAGGAAGACTAGCTGTCTCCATTGGTGTTGGCTAATGGGGATCCTCAGGAAGACTAGCTGTCTCCATTGGTGTGGGCTAAAGGGGATCCCCAGAAATACTAGCTGTCTCCATTGGTGTGGGCTAATGGGGATCCCCAGGAAGACTAGCTGTCTCCATTGGTGTGGGCTAATGGGGATCCCCAGGAAGACTAGCTGTCTCCATTGGTGTGGGCTAATGGGGATCCCCAGAAAGACTAGCTGTCTCCATTGGTGTGGGCTAATGGGGATCCCCAGAAAGACTAGCTGTCTCCATTGGTGTGGGCTAATGGGGATCCCCAGAAAGACTAGCTGTCTCCATTGGTGTTGGCTAATGGGGATCCCCTGGAAGACTAGCTGTCTCCATTGGTGTTGGCTAATGGGGATCCCCTGGAAGGCTAGCTGTCTCCATTGGTGTGGGCTAATGGGTATCCCCAGAAAGACTAGCTGTCTCCATTGGTGTGGAAGGGCTGTCTCCATTGGTGTGGGGGGATCCCCAGAAAGACTAGCTGTCTCCATTGGTGTGGGCTAATGGGGATCCCCTGGAAGACTAGCTGTCTCCATTGGTGTGGGCTAATGGGGATCCCCTGGAAGACTAGCTGTCTCCATTGGTGTGGGCTAATGGGGATCCCCAGAAAGACTAGCTGTCTCCATTGGTGTGGGCTAATGGGGATCCCCAGGAAGACTAGCTGTCTCCATTGGTGTGGGCTAATGGGGATCCCCAGGAAGACTAGCTGTCTCCATTGGTGTGGGCTGGGGATCCCCAGAAAGACTAGCTGTCTCCATTGGTGTGGGCTAATGGGGATCCCCAGAAAGACTAGCTGTCTCCATTGGTGTGGGCTAATGGGGATCCCCAGGAAGACTAGCTGTCTCCATTGGTGTGGGCTAATGGGGATCCCCAGGAAGACTAGCTGTCTCCATTGGTGTGGGCTAATGGGGATCCCCAGAAAGACTCCATTGCTGTCTCCATTGGTGTGGGCTAATGGGGATCCCCAGAAAGACTAGCTGTCTCCATTGGTGTGGGCTAATGGGGATCCCCAGAAAGACTAGCTGTCTCCATTGGTGTGGCTAATGGGGATCCCCAGAAAGACTAGCTGTCTCCATTGGTGTGGGCTAAAGACTAGCTGTCTCCATTGGTGTGGGCTAATGGGGATCCCCAGGAAGACTAGCTGTCTCCATTGGTGTGGGCTAATGGGGATCCCCAGGAAGACTAGCTGTCTCCATTGGTGTGGGCTAATGGGGATCCCCAGAAAGACTACCTGTCTCCATTGGTGTGGGCTAATGGGGATCCACAGGAAGACTAGCTGTCTCCATTGGTGTTGGCTAATGGGGATCCTCAGGAAGACTAGCTGTCTCCATTGGTGTGGGCTAAAGGGGATCCCCAGAAATACTAGCTGTCTCCATTGGTGTGGGCTAATGAGGATCCCCAGAAAGACTAGCTGTCTCCATTGGTGTGGGCTAATGAGTATCCCCAGAAAGACTAGCTGTCGCCATTGGTGTGGGCTAATGGGGATCCCAGTAAGACTAGCTGTCTCCATTGGTGTGGGCTAATGAGGATCCCCAGAAAGACTAGCTGTCGCCATTGGTGTGGGCTAATGGGGATCCCAGTAAGACTAGCTGTCTCCATTGGTGTGGGCTAACTTATCTCTTGTAATGATCTTAGAAAGGCTGTTCTGTGGTGTTTTGGGAACTTATCTCTTGTAAAGATCTTACATTCTTGCAATATCAAAGAGAAGTTTTGTGCACCCTGATATAAACATGGTATTTCTTGTCATATCCCCAGATATAAACATTATCTGAATGTCAGCAGAAGTGGACAGTGGTTGTCTGTTCGGAACCTATTTCTTGTCATATCCCCTACAATGTTCCCACAACCTAATATAAACGTTCTGGTACCTTTTAAAGAACAGACAAAATGTTGATCTAGGAACGTTATTGTAAACATCAGGTGAATGTTTAGTTGTACTCTAAAATAAACATTGTAGAATCATCTGCATAACTGGACAGGTTTTGTGTTTTGTGAACTTCTAATCTAATGAAATATTCTGGGAACCTTTAAAGAACAGACGAAATGTTCACAACCTAATATAAACGTTCTGGGAACCTTTAAAGAACAGACGAAATGTTCACAACCTAATATAAACGTTCTGGGAACCTTTAAAGAACAGACGAAATGTTCACAACCTAATATAAACGTTCTGGGAACCTTTAAAGAACATACGAAATGCGTTTTAAGGAGCGTTCTTGCAAACATCTGGTAAATGTTTTGTTGTACCTTAAAATGAACAAAGTACAATAATCCGCACAAGCGGACAGTTTGTTTGTTTTGGGAACATATCTTTTGTGATGTCCCCACAATGTTCCCACCCGACTGTTCCCACAACCTAAAGAAACATTCTGGGAACCTTTAAATAACATATTAAATGTGTTTTAAGGAAGGTTCTTGTAACGTCAGGCGAATGTTTTTTAAAAACATTCTAGAATCATCAATACGACTGGACAGATTTTTTGTGTTTTTGAGAACGTTTGCCGCGACCGAGCGAATGTTCTGGGAACTTCCACAAGGACTCATTTTTGGTTTGCTGGGATTACTCTATATGTCCATCTTCTCTCTCAACCCAAGGACTGATATGTTAGCCATTAACTGAGAATTATATAATGTTAAATCATAGATATCCTACATGTTGAAGTTTTAGTGTACATATCTATTCTCAATCCACTCATACCAAGCTCTCTTTCAGTCACAAGTCTTTATGAAAACACACAGGTCTCTTCTGCCATCTAGTGGTTCAATTGAGAACTGCAGATATAAACAACACAGGCTGAGACATCACCCACACAGAGCAGTAAGAGAAGTCAGCATTAAGGCCTACGACAAACTATGTTGTGATAGAAGACTTGAATGTAGGAGAACACTAAGGTCTATGGAAAGATGTGGTATAACACTAAGGTCTATGGAAAGATGTGGTATAACACTAAGGTCTATGGAAGATGTGGATGTGGTATAACACTAAGGTCTATGGAAAGATGTGGTATAACACTAAGGTCTATGGAAAGATGTGGTATAGTGGTATAACACTAAGGTCTATGGAGAGATGTGGTATAGTGGTATAACACTAAGGTCTATGGAAAGATGTGGTATAACACTAAGGTCTATGGAAAGATGTGGTATAACACTAAGGTCTATGGAAAGATGTGGTATAACACTAAGGTCTATGGAAAGATGTGGTATAACACTAAGGTCTATGGAAAGATGTGGTATAGTGGTATAACACTAAGGTCTATGGAAAGATGTGGTATAACACTAAGGTCTATGGAAAGATGTGGTATAACACTAAGGTCTATGGAAAGATGTGGTATAACACTAAGGTCTATGGAGAGATGTGGTATAACACTAAGGTCTATGGAAAGATGTGGTATAACACTAAGGTCTATGGAAAGATGTGGTATAACATGTAAGGTCTATAACATAACAAGGTCTGGAAAGATGGAACAGATGTGGTATAACACTAAGGTCTATGGAAAGATGTGGTATAACACTAAGGTCTATGGAAGAGATGTGGTATAACACTAAGGTCTATGGAAAGATGTGGTATAACACTAAGGTCTATGGGAGAGATGTGGTATAACACTAAGGTCTATGGAAAGATGTGGTAGTGGTATAACACTAAGGTCTATGGAAAGATGTGGATGTGGTATAACACTAAGGTCTATGGAAAGAGATGTGGTATAACACTAAGGTCTATGGAAAGATGTGGTATAACACTAAGGTCTATGGAGAGATGTGGTATAACACTAAGGTCTATGGAGAGATGTGGTATAGTGGTGTAACACTAAGGTCTATGGAAAGATGTGGTATAGTGGTATAACACTAGGGTCTATGGAGAGATGTGTTATAACACTAAGGTCTATGGAAAGATGTGGTATAACACTAAGGTCTATGGAAAGATGTGGTATAACACTAAGGTCTATGGAGAGATGTGGTATAACACTAAGGTCTATGGAAAGATGTGGTATAACACTAAGGTCTATGGAGAGATGTGGTATAACACTAAGGTCTATAACAAGATGTGGTATAACACTAAGGACTATGGAAAGATGTGGTATAACACTAAGGTCTATGGAAAGATGTGGTATAACACTAAGGTCTATGGAAAGATGTGGTATAACACTAAGGTCTATGGAAAGATGTGGTATAACACTAAGGTCTATGGAAAGATGTGGTATAACACTAAGGTCTATGGAAAGATGTGGTATAACACTAAGGTCTATGGAAAGATGTGGTATAACACTAAGGTCTATGGAAAGATGTGGTATAACACTAAGGTCTATGGAAAGATATGGAAAGTCTATGGAATAGATGTGGTATAACACTAAGGTCTATGGAAGAGATGTGGTATAACACTAAGGTCTATGGAAAGATGTGTATAACACTGGTCTATGGAGTGGTATAACACTAAGGTCTATGGAAAGATGTGGTATAACACTAAGGTCTAAGGAAAGATGTGGTATAGTGGTATAACACTAAGGTCTATGGAAAGATGTGGTATAACACTAAGGTCTATGGAAAGATGTGTGGTATAACACTAAGGTCTATGGAAAGATGTGGTATAACACTAAGGTCTATGGAAAGATGTGGTATAACACTAAGGTCTATGGAAAGATGTGGTATAACACTAAGGTCTATGGAAAGATGTGGTATAACACTAAGGTCTATGGAAAGATGTGGTATATTGGTATAACACTAAGGTCTATGGAAAGATGTGGTATAACACGAAGGTCTATGGAGAGATGTGGTATAACACTAAGGTCTATGGAAAGATGTGGTATAACACTAAGGTCTATGGAAAGATGTGGTATAACACTAAGGTCTATGGAGAGATGTGGTATAACACTAAGGTCTATGGAAAGATGTGGTATAACACTAAGGTCTATGGAAAGATGTGGTATAACACTAAGGTCTATGGAGAGATGTGGTATAGTGGTATAACACTAAGGTCTATGGAAAGATGTGGTATAGTGGTATAACACTAAGGTCTATGGAAAGATGTGGTATAACACTAGGGTCTATGGAGAGATGTGGTATAACACTAAGGTCTATGGAGAGATGTGGTATAACACTAAGGTCTATGGAAAGTATGTGGTCTATGGAAAGATGTGGTATAACACTAAGGTCTATGGAAAGATAACACTAAGGTCTATGGAGATGATGTGGTATAACACTGAGGTCTATGGAGAGATGTGGTATAGTGGTATAACACTAAGGTCTATGGAAAGATGTGGTATAACACTAAGGTCTATGGAAAGATGTGGTATAACACTAAGGTCTATGGAAAGATGTGGTATAACACTAAGGTCTATGGAAAGATGTGGTATAGTGGTATAACACTAAGGTCTATGGAAAGATGTGGTATAACACTAAGGTCTATGGAGAGATGTGGTATAACACTAAGGTCTATGGAAAGATGTGGTATAACACTAAGGTCTATGGAAAGATGTGGTATAACACTAAGGTCTATGGAGAGATGTGGTATAACACTAAGGTCTATGGAAAGATGTGGTATAACACTAAGGTCTATGGAGAGATGTGGTATAACACTAAGGTCTATGGAAAGATGTGGTATAACACTAAGGTCTATGGAAAGATGTGGTATAACACTAAGGTCTATGGAAAGATGTGGTATAACACTAAGGTCTATGGAAAGATGTGGTATAACACTAAGGTCTATGGAAAGATGTGGTATAACACTAAGGTCTATGGAGAGATGTGGTATAACACTAAGGTCTATGGAGAGATGTGGTATAACACTAAGGTCTATGGAAAGATGTGGTATAACACTAAGGTCTATGGAGAGATGTGGTATAACACTAAGGTCTATGGAAAGATGTGGTATAGTGGTATAACACTAAGGTCTATGGAGAGATGTGGTATAACACTAAGGTCTATGGAAAGATGTGGTATAACACTAAGGTCTATGGAAAGATGTGGTATAACACTAAGGTCTATGGAAAAAGTCTATGTGGTATAACACTAAGGTCTATGGAAAGATGTGGTATAACACTAAGGTCTATGGAAAGATGTGGTCTATGGAAAGATGTGGTATAACACTAAGGTCTATGGAGATGTGGATGTGGTATAACACTAAGGTCTATGGAAAGATGTGGTATAACACTAAGGTCTATGGAAAGATGTGGTATAGTGGTATAACACTAAGGTCTATGGAAAGATGTGGTATAACACTAAGGTCTATGGAGAGATGTGGTATAACACTAAGGTCTATGGAGAGATGTGGTATAGTGGTATAACACTAAGGTCTATGGAGAGATGTGGTATAACACTAAGGTCTATGGAGAGATGTGGTATAACACTAAGGTCTATGGAGAGATGTGGTATAACACTAAGGTCTATGGAGAGATGTGGTATAACACTAAGGTCTATGGATAGATGTGGTATAGTGGTATAACACTAAGGTCTATGGAGAGATGTGGTATAACACTAAGGTCTATGGAGAGATGTGGTATAACACTAAGGTCTATGGAAAGATGTGGTATAACACTAAGGTCTATGGGAGATGTAAGGTCTATGTGGTATAACACTAAGGTCTATGGAAGAGATGTGGTATAAACAGGTCTATGGAGAGAGGTCTATGGAGAGATGTGGTATAACACTAAGGTCTATGGAAGATGTGGTATAACACTAAGGTCTATGGAGAGTATGTGGTATAACACTAAGGTCTATGGAAAGATGTGGTATAACACTAAGGTCTATGGAAAGATGTGGTATAACACTAAGGTCTATGGAAAGATGTGGTATAACACTAAGGTCTATGGAAAGATGTGGTATAACACTAAGGTCTATGGAAGAGATGTGGTATAACACTAAGGTCTATGGAAAGATGTGGTATAACACTAAGGTCTATGGAAGAGATGTGGTATAACACTAAGGTCTATGGAAAGATGTGGTATAACACTAAGGTCTATGGAGAGATGTGGTAGGTCTATGGAAAGGTGTAGCTGATTGTCTGGTATAACAAAGGTCTGTTCACACCAAGGTCTGGTGTTTTCTGTATAACACTCTGTTTTGTCTATGGAAAGATGTGAACTGTAATACACACTGAGTAGTCTATGGAAAGATCAGATTAACACTAAGGACTAGAGATGACAGGAGGTCATAATGTAATCGAGGTCTAGAGAGAGACAGTATAACAGAGTCTATGGAAAGATGTGGTATAACACTAAGGTCTATGGAAAGATGTGGTATAACACTAAGGTCTATGGAAAGATGTGGTATAGTGGTATAACACTAAGGTCTATGGAAGAGATGAGGTAGAGAGGTATAACACTAGAGGTCTATGGAGAAGATGTGGTATAACACTAAGGTCTATGGAGACAGATGTGGTATAACACTACAGACATGTTCTATCAAATCAAATCAAATCAAATTTTATTTGTCACATACACAAGGTCTATGGCAGATGATGTGGTGTAACACTGGAAAGAGGTCTATGGAAAGATGTGGTAATAACGACAAGGTCTATGGAAAGATGTGGTATAACACTAAGGTCTATGGAAAGATGTAAGGGGTAAAGAATATGTAACACTAAGGTATATGGAAAGATGTGATGGTATAACACTAAGGTCTATGGAAAGTATGTGGTATAACACTAAGGTCTATGGAGAGATGTGGTATAACACTAAGGTCTATGGAAAGTGGCTATGTGGTATAACACTAAGGTCTATGGAAAGATGTGGTAGTGGTAACACTAAGGTCTATGGAAAGATGTGGTATAAACACTAGAGGTCTATGGTAGATGTGGTATAACACTAAGGTCTATGGATAGATGTGGTATAAGTCAATTCCCATTATGGAAAGATGTGGTATAACACTAAGGTCTATGGAAAGATGTGGTATAACACTAAGGTCTATGGTGAGATGTGGTTAACACTAAGGTCTGATGGCCTAGAGATGGAAGATGTGGTATAGTCTCTGGTATAACACTAAGGTCTATGGAAAGATGTGGTATAACATGATGGTCTATGGAGAGATGTGGTATAACACAGGTCTAGTGGGGTGAACAGGTCTATGGAAAGATGTGTGGTATAACACTAAGGTCTATGGAGATGATCTTTATGGAGAGATGTGGTATAACACTAAGGTCTATGGAGAGATGTGGTATAGTGGTGTCACTAAGGTCTATGGGAGATGTGGTATAACACTAAGGTCTGATGGAAAGATGTGGTATAACACTAAGGTTATGAGAGATGTGGTATACCAGGTGGTGGTATAACACTAGGAGGTCTGGAGAGATGTGGTAGAAGATTGGTATAACACTAAGGTCTATGGAAAGATGTGGTGACAAGTCTATGGAGTATAACACTTCAGCCTAACCTGAGGTCTATGGAAGATGTGGCTATAGTGGTATAACACTAAGGTCTATGGAGAGATGTGGATGTGGTATAACACTAAGGTCTATCAGTTTGTCTATGGAGAGATGTGGTATAACACTAAGGTCTATGGAAGATGTGGTATAACACACTACGGTTCCATGGAAAGATGTGGTATAACACTAAGGTCTATGGAGAGATGTGGTCTACTGGTCTATGGAAGATGTGTATAAAGGTATATGTGGTATAACACTAAGGTCTATGGAGAGATGTGGTATAACACACTAAGGTCTATGGAGAGATGTGGTATAACACTAAGGTGGAAAGATGTGGTATAACACTAAGGTCTATGGAGAGATGTGGTATGTGGTATAACACTAAGGTCTATGGAAAGATGTGGTATAACACTAAGGTCTATGGAAAGATGTGGGTGAACAGTGGTATAACACTAAGGTCTATGGAAGTATAACATATGTGGTATAACACTAAGGTCTATGGAAAGATGTGGTAGAGTGGTATAACACTAAGGTCTATGGAAGATGTGGTATAACACTAAGGTCTATGGAAAGATGGGTATAGTGTGTATAACACTAAGGTCTATGGAGAGATGTGGCTATAGTGGTATAACACTAAGGTCTATGGAAGATGTGGTAGGTATTCCTCTTGTCAGATGTGGTTATGGATAACACTAAGGTCTATGGCAGATGTGGTTGGTATAACACTAAGGTCTATGGATAGATGTGGTATAACACTAAGGTCTATGAGATGTGGTATAACAAAGGTCTATGGAGAGATGGGTGGTATAACACTAAGGTCTATGGAGAGATGTGTATAACACTGGTCTATGGATAGATGTGGTCAAACACTTCATGGAGAGATGTGGAGAGGTCTATGGAGAGATGTGGTAGTCGTTAACACTAGTGGAGCTTTCTTGGGAACAGGAACAATGTGGTATAACACTAAGGTCTTGAAGCATGTGGGAACAGCTAGACTGGTATAGTGGAGATTGATGTGGTATAACACTAAGGTCTATGGCTGGTATCTAAGGAGATGTGGTATAGTGGTATAACACTAAGGTCTATGGAAAGATGTGGTATAACACTAAGGTCTATGGAGAGATGTGCAGCCTTGCGAGTGGTTAACACTAGGGTCTATGGAAATGTGGTATAACACTAAGGCTGTCTATGGAGAGAGGAGTATAACACTAAGGTCTATGGAGAGATGTGGTTAACACTAGGGTCTATGGAGAGATGTGGTATAACACTGTATTGTCTCATGGAATGGTATAACACTAAAAGAGATGTTATTTAGTCTGGTATAACACTAAGGTCTATGGCAAGACATGTGGTGGAGAGAGTATAACACTAATAGTGTGTAGCTGATTGCTTTACAAGCTGTTCACACCAACTGGTGTGTGTTTTCTGTTCTCTGTTTTGCTGAACTGTAATGACACACACACTGAGATCAGATTAACGACTAGAGATGACAGGAGGCTCATAATGTAATCGAGAGAGAGAGACAGAGAGACAGAAAGTGAGGTAGAGAGGTAGAGAGAGAGACAGAGAGACAGAGAGAGAGAAAGTGAGGTAGAGAGGTAGAGAGGTAGAGAGGTAGAGAGGTAGAGAGAGAGACAGACAGAGAGACAGACAGAGAGACAGACAGACAGACAGACAGACAGACAGACAGACAGACAGACAGACAGACAGACAGACAGACAGACAGACAGACAGACAGACAGACAGACAGACAGACATACATGTTCCTATAAGGTACAGAGAGATTCATTCTATAAGCTATATCATCATGTTCCTATAAGGTACAGAGATTCATTCTATAAGCTATATCATCATGTTCCTATAAGGTACAGAGATTCATTCTATAAGCTATATCATCTGTAACACCTGAACGTGCTCTCCTCTCGTCTGTTTCTAACCCTTTCTGGTATACATGTATATACACGCACACACACGCACGCACACGCACACACACACACACACACACGATCATTGACCCCAACATATAGTGCCCTCTAGTGTACAAAACAAGTTTTTTTTTTAAATAACCTTGGACATTTACACACAACTCATAAACCCAAAATGGCTCCGACACACATTACATCATGTTATGATTACAAGTGAATTATTTATAAAAACACACCTTCTTCTCCTCTACTATAAATGAGCCTCTCATGTCATCTGTATTTGGACTTTTTGTTTTCTTATTTCTCTATTGTGTTATTGACTGTATGTTTGTTTTATTCCATGTGTTGTATGCGTCGCACTGCTTTGCTTTATCTTGGCCAGGTCACAGTTGTAAATGAGAACTTGTTCTCAACTAGCCTACGTGGTTAAATAAAGGTGAAATAAATGTTTACAAATTTTGCTTCAAAACATCCATTTAAATGTTGCTCCAACTATACCACAGGCCCAGTAGATGAAAACCTACAGCCCCCCCCTTTCCCCCTATCTCAGGGTCTGTCGCTAGAGGCTTGGAGTGAGCATTCCTCAAATCAAATCACATTGTATTGGTCACATACACTGTTATATATACTCTGTTGTCACCACTAGGGGGAGGACGTGTCATCAGTCTATAATAACCATGCAGTTCTCTGTTTTCACCACTAGAAGGAGGACGTGTCATCAGTCTATAATAACCATGCAGTTCTCTGTTTTCACCACTAGAGGGAGGACGTGTCATCAGTCTATAATAACCATGCAGTTCTCTGTTTTCACCACTAGAGGGAGGACGTGTCATCAGTCTATGATAACCCTGCAGTTCTCTGTTTTCACCACTATATCAGTCTATGATAACCCTGCAGTTCTCTGTTTTCACCACTAGAGGGAGGACGTGTCATCAGTCTATAATAACCCTGCAGTTCTCTGTTTTCACCACTAGAGGGAGGACGTGTCATCAGTCTATGATAACCCTGCAGTTCTCTGTTTTCACCACACTCAGTCTATGATAAGCAGTTCTCTGTTTTCACCACTAGAGGGAGGACGTGACATCAGTCTATAATAACCCCATGCAGTACTCAAGTATCACCACAAATCATCAGTCTTGTAGTTCTCTGTTTTCACCATACACATGGTTAACCATGCAGTACTCAAATCAAATCACATTGTATTGGTCACATACACATGGTTAGCAGACGTTAATACTCACATGGTTAGCAGACGTTAATGCTGAGTGTAGAGAAATGCTTGTGCTTCTAGTTCCCCACCGTGCAGTAATATCTAGCAAGTAATCTAACCATTTCAATTTCAAGAATATGTACATATAAATATATGGATGAGTGATTGCCGAACGGCATAGGCAAGATGCAGTAGATGGTATAGACTATAAACAAGATGCAGTAGATGGTACAGACTATATACAAGATGCAGTAGATGGTATAGACTATATACAAGATGCAGTAGCTGGTATAGACTATATACAAGATGCAGTAGATGGTATAGACTATATACAAGATGCAGTAGCTGGTATAGACTATATACAAGATGCAGTAGATACTATAGACTATATACAATATGCAGTAGATACTATAGACTATATACAATATGCAGTAGATACTATAGACTATATACAATATGCAGTAGATACTATAGACTATATACAATATGCAGTAGATACTATAGACTATATACAAGATGCAGTAGATACTATAGACTATATACAAGATGCAGTAGATGGTATAGACTATATACAAGATGCAGTAGATGGTATATACTATATACAAGATGCAGTAGATGGTACAGACTACAGTGGGGCAAAAAAAGTATTTAGTCAACCACCAATTGTGCAAGTTCTCCCACTTAAAAAGATGAGAGAGGCCTGTAGTGTGGTGTGGGGGCTGTGCTTTGGCAAAGTGGGTGGGGTTATATCCTTCCTGTTTGGCCCTGTCCGGGGGTGTCCTCGGATGGGGCCACAGTGTCTCCTGACCCCTCCTGTCTCAGCCTCCAGTATTTATGCTGCAGTAGTTTATGTGTCGGGGGGCTAGGGTCAGTTTGTTATATCTTGAGTACTTCTCCTGTCCTATTCGGTGTCCTGTGTGAATCTAAGTGTGCGTTCTCTAATTCTCTCCTTCTCTCTTTCTTTCTCTCTCTCGGAGGACCTGAGCCCTTGGACCATGCCCCAGGACTACCTGGCATGATGACTCCTTGCTGTCCCCAGTCCACCTGGCTGTGCTGCTGCTCCAGTTTCAACTGTTCTGCCTTATTATTATTCGACCATGCTGGTCATTTATGAACATTTGAACATCTTGGCCATGTTCTGTTATAATCTCCACCCGGCACAGCCAGAAGAGGACTGGCCACCCCACATAGCCTGGTTCCTCTCTAGGTTTCTTCCTAGGTTTTGGCCTTTCTAGGGAGTTTTTCATAGCCACCGTGCTTCTACACCTGCATTGCTTGCTGTTTGGGGTTTTAGGCTGGGTTTCTGTACAGCACTTTGAGATATCAGCTGATGAAAGAAGGGCTATATAAATACATTTGATTTGATTTGATTCTGTAATTTTCATCATAGGTACACCTCAACTATGACAGACAAAATGAGAGCGAAAAAAATCCAGAAAATCACATTGTAGGATTTTTAATTTATTTATTTGCAAATTATGGTGGAAAATAGGTATTTATTTTATTTCATTTTTTTGAGGGGGGGGCACACGGGGAGTGTGGCAGAGTCAGGTTGGAGACCTGGGCCCGCTCCTGGTGCTTACCGGAGGAAGCGTAGTACTGGTCAGGTTGGAGACCTGGGCCCGCTCCTGGTGCTTACTGGAAGAAGCGCAGTGCTGGTCAGGCACCGTGTTATGTGGTCAAGCGCACGGTGTCGCCAGTACGCGCTCACAGCCGCTCACAGCCCGGTGTCGCCAGTACGCGCTCACAGCCCGGTGCTGCCAGAGCGCGCCACAGCCCAGTCAGGGTGGCACAGCCCGGTGGGCTAGGCCAGCCCCCCGCAAGTCAGCGAGCTGGGCATCCAGCCAGGGCGTGTTGTGCCAGCCCAGCGTGTTTGGTCTCCGGTACGCCGTTTCGGTCCAGGGTATCCTGCGCCGGCTTTGCGTGCTGTGTCTCCGGGGCGCTGGGAGGGTGCAGTGCGTTCTATGCCTGCGCTCCGCCCGTGCCGAGAGAATGTGGGTATTGAGCCTAAGGGAGAGTTGCGTGTGGTAGGCACCAGATCTCCAGTGCTCAACCACAGCCCGGTTCAACCTGTGCCTCCTCCAAGCACCAGGCCTCCTGTAGGTCTCCCCAGCCTGGTGGGTCCTGTGGCAGCCCCACGCACCAGGCTGTCTCTCTGTCTCCTCCCTCCAGAGCCGCCCGTCTGTCCTGAGCTACCAGAGCCGCCCATCAGTCAGGAGCTGCCAGAGCCGCCCGTCAGTCAGGAGCTGCCAGAGCCGCCCGTCAGTCAGGAGCTGCCAGAGCCGCCCCGTCAGTCAGGAGCTGCCAGAGCCGCCCGTCTGTCAGGAGCTGCCAGAGCCGCCCGTCAGTCAGGAGCTGCCAGAGCCGGCGGTCTGTCCTGAGCTGCCAGAGCCGCCCGTCTGTCCTGAGCTGCCAGAGCTCCCGTCTGTCCTGAGCTGCCAGAGCCTCCCGTCTGTCCTGAGCTGCCAGAGCCGCCCGTCTGTCCTGAGCTGCCAGAGCCGCCCGTCTGTCAGGAGCTGCCAGAGCCGCCCGTCTGTCCTGAGCTGCCAGAGCCGCCCGTCTGTCCTGAGCTGCCAGAGCCGCCCGTCTGTCCTGAGCTGCCAGAGACGCCCGTCTGTCGGGAGCTGCCAGAACCGCCCGTCTGTCCTGAGCTGCCAGAGCCGCCCGTCAGTCAGGAGCTGCCAGAGTCAGGAGCCCGTCAGTCAGGAGCTGCCAGAGCCGCCCGTCTGTCAGGAGCTGCCAGAGCCGCCCGTCTGTCCTGAGCTGCCAGAGCCGCCCGTCTGTCCTGAGCTGCCAGAGCCGCCCGTCTGTCCTGAGCTGCCAGAGCCGCCCGTCTGTCCTGAGCTGCCAGAGCGCCCGCCTGTCCGGAGCTGCCAGAGCCTCCCGCCTGTCCGGTGCTGCCAGAGTCTCCCGCCTGTCCGAGTGCTGCCGGAGCTGCCTCGCCCCGCCTGCCAGGAGCTGCCAGTGCTGCCGGAGCTCAGAGCCCCCGCCTGTCCGGTGCTGCCAGAGCCTGTCCGGTCTGTCCTGAGCTGCCAGAGCCGCCCGTCTGTCCTGAGCTGCCAGAGTCGCCCGTCTGTCCTGAGCTGCCAGAGCCGCCCGTCTGTCCTGAGCTGCCCAGGGCCCGCCTAGGGTCTCCAGTCCTGAGCTGCCAGCGCCAAGGAGGCGGGTAAAGACTATGGTCTGTCCTGAGCCGCCACCGCAGAACCCCACCCAGACCCTCCCCTATAGGTTCAGGTTTTGCGGCCGGAGTCCGCACCTTGGGGGGGGGGTACTGTCACGTTCTGACCTTAGGTCAGGGGTGGGGGTGGGTAGTCTATGTTCTTTTTTCTATGTTGTGTTTGTGTGTTTGGCCTGGTATGGTTCTCAATCAGAGGCAGCTGTCGTTCGTTGTCTCTGATTGAGAATCATATTTAGGTAGCCTTTTCCCACCTGTAGGTTGTGGGTGATTTTTTTTCTGTCTAGTGTTTTCTGTACCTTTACAGAACTGTTTCGGTTTTCGTTTAGTTCACGTTGTTATTTTGTATTTTTCAGTGTTCAGTCAATAAACATCATGAACACATACGACCCTGCGCATTGGTCCGACATTTCTTACTCCTCGACAGAGGAGGACGAAGAATATCGTTACAGCTTTTTTTTTTTACCTTTACCTCCCTTATCTCTCACCTCATTTGCTCACATCGTATATAGACTTGTTTATACTGTATTATTGACTGTATGTTTGTTTTACTCCATGTTTAACTCTGTGTGGTTGTATGTGTCGAAACTGCTTCGCATTATCTTGGCCAGGTCGCAATTCTAAATGAGAGTGCCATCACAGCAGCAAGATGTGTGACATGTTGCCACAAGAAAAGGGCAACCAGTGAAGAACACACACCATTGTAAATAAAAACCCATATTTATGTTAATTTATTTTCCCCTTTGTATATCAACTATTTGCACATAATATGACATTTGAAATGTCTTTATTCTTTTGGAACTTTTGTGAGTGTAATGTTTACTGTTCATTTGTTTATTTAACTTTTGTTTATTGCATCGGCAATGTAAACATATGTTTCCCATGCCAGTAAAGCCCCATACATTATTAAACTTGAATTGAGAGAGAGAGAGAGACAGGGAGAGAGACAGAGAGAGAGACAGAGAGAGACAGGGGAGAGAGAGAGAGAGAGAGAGAGAGAGAGAGAGAGAGAGAGGGAGAGAGAGAGAGAGAGAGAGAGAGAGAGAGAGAGAGAGAGAGAGGGAGAGAGAGAGAGAGAGAGAGAGAGAGAGAGAGAGAGAGAGAGGTAGAGAGACAGAGAGAGAGAGAGAGGAGAGAGAGAGAGAGACAGAGAGAGAGAGGGAGAGAGAGAGAGAGAGAGAGAGAGAGAGAGAGAGAGAGAGAGAGACAGAGAGAGGAGAGAGAGAGAGAGAGAGAGAGACAGAGGGAGAGAGAGAGGGAGAGAGAGAGAGAGAGAGAGAGAGAGAGGGAGAGAGAGAGAGAGAGACAGAGACAGAGAGACTTGAAGAATTGAGAGACAGAGAGAGAGAGAGAGAGAGAGAGAGGAGACAGAGGAGAGAGAGAGAGAGAGAGAGAGAGAGAGAGAGAGACAGAGAGAGAGAGAGAGAGAGAGAGACAGAGAGACAGGGAGAGAGAGAGAGAGAGGTCAGTCGTGATGAGCGGAGGTTGACTCCTGGTGACGCAAAGAGAGACCGAGCAGGGTGAAAGGAGGAGGCAGACAGAATGGCTGCCCGGTGCCGCAGCTCCAAATGCACCGTAGAAAGGAACGGATTCAAGCGGGAACTCGATACCTGGCGGCACAAACTGATCAACTGCGTCGGTAAGAAGAAACCTTGGCATCTTTTTGTAAATGGCCTTTTGAACTTGGAAGCGATTTTACATCCCCAAAGTACAAAAAGGGAAAGATCCACAACATGAGTTAAACCCGGTTTAGCTGTAACGTTAGCCGCTAATGCTAAATGCCTTTAATAACAGCAGGTAACTGACGTTAGCCGCTAATGCTAAATGCCTTTAATAACAGCAGGTAACTGACGTTAGCCGCTAATGCTAAATGCCTTTAATAACAGCAGGTAACTGACGTTAGCCGCTAATGCTAAATGCCTTTAATAACAGCAGGTAACTGACGTTAGCCGCTAATGCTAAATGCCTTTAATAACAGCAGGTAACTGACGTTAGCCGCTAATGCTAAATGCCTTTAATAACAGCAGGTAACTGACGTTAGCCGCTAATGCTAAATGCCTTTAATAACAGCAGGTAACTGACGTTAGCCGCTAATGCTAAATGCCTTTAATAACAGCAGGTAACTGACGTTAGCCGCTAATGCTAAATGCCTTTAATAACAGCAGGTAACTGACGTTAGCCGCTAATGCTAAATGCCTTTAATAACAGCAGGTAACTGACGTTAGCCGCTAATGCTAAATGCCTTTAATAACAGCAGGTAACTGACGTTAGCCGCTAATGCTAAATGCCTTTAATAACAGCAGGTAACTGACGTTAGCCGCTAATGCTAAATGCCTTTAATAACAGCAGGTAACTGACGTTAGCCGCTAATGCTAAATGCCTTTAATAACAGCAGGTAACTGACGTTAGCCGCTAATGCTAAATGCCTTTAATAACAGCAGGTAACTGACGTTAGCCGCTAATGCTAAATGCCTTTGATAACAGCAGGTAACTGACGTTAGCCGCTAATGCTAAATGCCTTTAATAACAGCAGGTAACTGACGTTAGCCGCTAATGCTAAATGCCTTTAATAACAGCAGGTAACTGACGTTAGCCGCTAATGCTAAATGCCTTTAATAACAGCAGGTACTGACGTTACGCTAATGCTAAATGCCTTTAATAACAGCAGGTAACTGACGTTAGCCGCTAATGCTAAATGCCTTTAATAACAGCAGGTAACTGACGTTAGCCGCTAATGCTAAATGCCTTTAATAACAGCAGGTAACTGACGTTAGCCGCTAATGCTAAATGCCTTTAATAACAGCAGGTAACTGACGTTAGCCGCTAATGCTAAATGCCTTTGCAAGCTGTCTTTAATAACTGCAGGTAGTTTAACATGTCCGTTTTCTGTTGACTCCGTTTCTCTTTGTCCTGTCTTGGCTGTTTCCAATGTATGTCCCTGTAAAAACACCTCGTAGAAGTCCATGATTTCTAGCAGCTAACAAGCTAGTTGGATTAGCTTAACTAACTAAACCGTGTTTGTTATGGTTACTATAACTAGCTATAATGTGTTTGTTATGGTTACTATAACTAGCTATAACGTGTTTGTTATGTTACTATAACTAGCTATAACGTGTTTGTTATGTTACTATCACTAGCTGTCGTGTTTGTTATGGTTACTATAACTAGCTATAACGTGTTTGTTATGTTACTATCACTAGCTGTCGTGTTTGTTATGGTTACTATAACTAGCTACCGTGTTTGTTATGGTTACTATAACTAGCTATAACGTGTTTGTTATGGTTACTATAACTAGCTGTCGTGTTTGTTATGGTTACTATAACTAGCTAAAACGTGTTTGTTATGGTTACTATAACTAGCTATAACGTGTTTGTTATGGTTACTATAACTAGCTATAACGTGTTTGTTATGGTTACTATAACTAGCTATAACGTGTTTGTTATGGTTACTGTAACTAGCTATAACGTGTTTGTTATGGTTACTGTAACTAGCTACCGTGTTTGTTATGGTTACTATAACTAGCTATAACGTGTTTGTTATGGTTACTATAACTAGCTATAACATGTTTGTTATGGTTACTATAACTAGCTATAACGTGTTTGTTATGGTTACTATAACTAGCTATAACATGTTTGTTATGGTTACTATAACTAGCTATAATGTGTTTGTTATGGTTACTATAACTAGCTGTAACGTGTTTGTTATGGTTACTATAACTAGCTATAACGTGTTTGTTATGGTTACTATAACTAGCTATAACGTGTTTGTTATGGTTACTATAACTAGCTATAACGTGTTTGTTATGGTTACTATAACTAGCTGTCGTGTTTGTTATGGTTACTATAACTAGCTAAAACGTGTTTGTTATGGTTACTGTAACTAGCTATAACATGTTTGTTATGGTTACTATAACTAGCTGTCGTGTTTGTTATGGTTACTATAACTAGCTAAAACGTGTTTGTTATGGTTACTATAACTAGCTATAACGTGTTTGTTATGGTTACTATAACTAGCTATAACGTGTTTGTTATGGTTACTATAACTAGCTATAACATGTTTGTTATGGTTACTATAACTAGCTATAACATGTTTGTTATGGTTACTATAACTAGCTACCGTGTTTGTTATGGTTACTATAACTAGCTATAACGTGTTTGTTATGGTTACTATAACTAGCTATAACGTGTTTGTTATGGTTACTGTAACTAGCTATAACGTGTTTGTTATGGTTACTATAACTAGCTATAACGTGTTTGTTATGGTTACTATAACTAGCTATAACATGTTTGTTATGGTTACTATAACTAGCTGTCGTGTTTGATATGGTTACTATAACTAACTATAACGTGTTTGTTATGGTTACTATAACTAGCTGTCGTGTTTGTTATGGTTACTATAACTAGCTGTCGTGTTTGTTATGGTTACTATAACTAGCTACCGTGTTTGTTATGGTTACTATAACTAGCTACCGTGTTTGTTATGGTTACTATAACTAGCTGTCATGTTTGTTATGGTTACTATAACTAGCTATAACGTGTTTGTTATGGTTACTATAACTAGCTATAACGTGTTTGTTATGGTTACTATAACTAGCTATAATGTGTTTGTTATGGTTACTATAACTAGCTATAATGTGTTTGTTATGGTTACTATAACTAGCTATAACATGTTTGTTATGGTTACTATAACTAGCTATACCGTGTTTGTTATGGTTACTATAACTAGCTATAACGTGTTTGTTATGGTTACTATAACTAGCTATAATGTGTTTGTTATGGTTACTATAACTAGCTATAACATGTTTGTTATGGTTACTATAACTAGCTATAACGTGTTTGTTATGGTTACTATAACTAGCTATAATGTGTTTGTTATGGTTACTATAACTAGCTATAATGTGTTTGTTATGGTTACTATAACTAGCTATAACATGTTTGTTATGGTTACTATAACTAGCTATACCGTGTTTGTTATGGTTACTATAACTAGCTATAACATGTTTGTTATGGTTACTATAACTAGCTACCGTGTTTGTTATGGTTACTATAACTAGCTATAACGTGTTTGTTATGGTTACTATAACTAGCTATAACGTGTTTGTTATGGTTACTGTAACTAGCTATAACGTGTTTGTTATGGTTACTATAACTAGCTATAACGTGTTTGTTATGGTTACTATAACTAGCTATAACATGTTTGTTATGGTTACTATAACTAGCTGTCGTGTTTGATATGGTTACTATAACTAACTATAACGTGTTTGTTATGGTTACTATAACTAGCTGTCGTGTTTGTTATGGTTACTATAACTAGCTGTCGTGTTTGTTATGGTTACTATAACTAGCTACCGTGTTTGTTATGGTTACTATAACTAGCTACCGTGTTTGTTATGGTTACTATAACTAGCTGTCGTGTTTGTTATGGTTACTATAACTAGCTATAACGTGTTTGTTATGGTTACTATAACTAGCTATAACGTGTTTGTTATGGTTACTATAACTAGCTATAATGTGTTTGTTATGGTTACTATAACTAGCTATAATGTGTTTGTTATGGTTACTATAACTAGCTATAACATGTTTGTTATGGTTACTATAACTAGCTATACCGTGTTTGTTATGGTTACTATAACTAGCTATAACGTGTTTGTTATGGTTACTATAACTAGCTATAATGTGTTTGTTATGGTTACTATAACTAGCTATAACATGTTTGTTATGGTTACTATAACTAGCTATAACGTGTTTGTTATGGTTACTATAACTAGCTATACCGTGTTTGTTATGGTTACTATAACTAGCTGTCGTGTTTGTTATGGTTACTATAACTAGCTATAACGTGTTTGTTATGGTTACTATAACTAGCTATAACGTGTTTGTTATGGTTACTATAACTAGCTATACCGTGTTTGTTATGGTTACTATAACTAGCTATACCGTGTTTGTTATGGTTACTATAACTAGCTGTCGTGTTTGTTATGGTTACTATAACTAGCTATACCGTGTTTGTTATGGTTACTATAACTAGCTATAACGTGTTTGTTATGGTTACTATAACTAGCTATAACGTGTTTGTTATGGTTACTATAACTAGCTATAACGTGTTTGTTATGGTTACTGTAACTAGCTATAACGTGTTTGTTATGGTTACTATAACTAGCTGTCGTGTTTGCTATGGTTACTATAACTAGCTATAACGTGTTTGTTATGGTTACTATAACTAGCTATAACGTGTTTGTTATGGTTACTATAACTAGCTATAACGTGTTTGTTATGGTTACTATAACTAGCTATACCGTGTTTGTTATGGTTACTATAACTAGCTATAACGTGTTTGTTATGGTTACTATAACTAGCTATAACATGTTTGTTATGGTTACTATAACTAGCTATAACGTGTTTGTTATGGTTACTATAACTAGCTATAACGTGTTTGTTATGGTTACTATAACTAGCTATAACATGTTTGTTATGGTTACTATAACTAGCTATAACGTGTTTGTTATGGTTACTATAACTAGCTATAACGTGTTTGTTATGGTTACTATAACTAGCTGTCATGTTTGATATGGTTACTATAACTAGCTATAACGTGTTTGTTATGGTTACTATAACTAGCTACCGTGTTTGATATGGTTACTATAACTAGCTGTCATGTTTGATATGGTTACTATAACTAGCTATAACGTGTTTGTTATGGTTACTATAACTAGCTATAACGTGTTTGTTATGGTTACTATAACTAGCTGTCGTGTTTGTTATGGTTACTATAACTAGCTATAACATGTTTGTTATGGTTACTATAACTAGCTGTCGTGTTTGTTATGGTTACTATAATTAGCTATAACGTGTTTGTTATGGTTACTATAACTAGCTATAACGTGTTTGTTATGGTTACTATAACTAGCTATAACGTGTTTGTTATGGTTACTATAACTAGCTGTCGTGTTTGTTATGGTTACTATAACTAGCTATACCGTGTTTGTTATGGTTACTATAACTAGCTATAACGTGTTTGTTATGGTTACTATAACTAGCTATAACGTGTTTGTTATGGTTACTATAACTAGCTATAACGTGTTTGTTATGGTTACTGTAACTAGCTATAACGTGTTTGTTATGGTTACTATAACTAGCTATAACGTGTTTGTTATGGTTACTATAACTAGCTGTCGTGTTTGTTATGGTTACTATAACTAGCTATAACATGTTTGTTATGGTTACTATAACTAGCTATAACATGTTTGTTATGGTTACTATAACTAGCTATACCGTGTTTGTTATGGTTACTATAACTAGCTATACCGTGTTTGTTATGGTTACTATAACTAGCTATAACGTGTTTGTTATGGTTACTATAACTAGCTATAATGTGTTTGTTATGGTTACTATAACTAGCTGCTGTTCGAGTCAAGGGTCTTTATTGTCATGGGGAAACATGTTTACATTGGCCAAAAACAAGTGACATAAACCAAAAAAGACACAACATGAACAAAAACATAGAAATGAACAGTAAACATTACACAAAAAAAACCAGGAAGAGTAGCTGCTACGTTTGCAACAGGCTAACACACACACACACACACACCCATTTGGTGGTGGTGGTGTTGTTGGTGTTGTTGCGAACATGAGTAGCGAGGTGTTGGTGTAGCGAACATGAGTAGCGAGGTGTTGGTGTTGTTGTAGCGAACATGAGTAGCGAGGTGTTGGTGTTGTTGTTGTTGTAGCGAACATGAGTAGCGAGGTGTTGTTGTTGTTGTTGTTGTAGCGAACATGAGTAGCGAGGTGTTGGTGTTGGTGTTGTTGTAGCGAACATGAGTAGTGAGGTGTTGGTGTTGTTGTTGTTGTAGCGAACATGAGTAGCGAGGTGTTGTTGTTGTTGTTGTAGCGAACATGAGTAGCGAGGTGTTGTTGGTGTTGTTGTAGCGAACATGAGTAGCGAGGTGTTGGTGTTGTTGTTGTTGTGGCGAACATGAGTAGCGAGGTGTTGTTGTTGTTGTAGCGAACATGAGTAGCGAGGTGGTGGTGTTGGTGTTGTTGTTGTAGCGAACATGAGTAGCGAGGTGTTGGTGTTGGTGTTGTTGTAGCGAACATGAGTAGCGAGGTGTTGGTGTTGTTGTTGTTGTTGTAGCAAACATGAGTAGTGAGGTGTTGGTGTTGTTGGTGTTGTTGTAGCGAACATGAGTAGCGAGGTGTTGTTGTTGTAGCGAACATGAGTAGTGAGGTGTTCGTGTTGTTGTTGTTGTTGTAGCGAACATGAGTAGCGAGGTGTTGGTGTTGTTGGTGTTGTTGTTGTAGCGAACATGAGTAGCAAGGTGTTGGTGTTGTTGTTGTTGTAGAACATGAACATGAGTAGCGAGGTGGTGTTGTTGTTGGTGTTGTTGTTGTAGCGAACATGAGTAGCGAGGTGTTGGTGTTGGTGTTGTTGTAGCGAACATGAGTAGCGAGGTGGTGTTGTTGTTGTTGTAGCGAACATGAGTAGCGAGGTGGTGTTGTTGTTGTTGTAGCGAACATGAGTAGCGAGGTGGTGTTGTTGTTGGTGTTGTTGAGATGCTTGTTTTCCCTCCGGTAGTCTGCTGGAATAGACTATTGAGGATGAAGATCATTTCAATCACTTCATTAAATAGGAAATAATATGAACTGAGGGTGCTTGTCAACAACAGCCGCTGTTTGTTTGTCTATTTGTTTATTTTATGTTTAACCTGTAGCCTAATCTCACAACTGTTCACGTCAATATAATGCGTTTTGATAATAATATAATGTGTTTTGATAACTGCCAATTAACTAGACATGTCCATTTAATAATTTCATAATTACACAAGGTGACAACAACAAACTGAAGTTCTCTTCAAAGGGGGAGACACTCTACCTATACCCATCCTGCCCTGCCTCCAGACTCCAAACTGTTACAGACCTATACCCATCCTGCCCTGCCTCTAGACTCCAAACTGTTACATACCTATACCCATCCTGCCCTGCCTCCAGACTCCAAACTGTTCCAGACCTATACCCATCCTGCCCTGCCTCCAGACTCCAAACTGTTACAGACCTATACCCATCCTGCCCTGCCTCCAGACTCCAAACTGTTCCAGACCTATACCCATCCTGCCCTGCCTCCAGACTCCAAACTGTTACAGACCTATACCCATCCTGCCCTGCCTCTAGACTCCAAACTGTTACAGACCTATACCCATCCTGCCCTCTCTAGACTCCAAACTGTTACAGACCTATACCCATCCTGCCCTGCTTCTAGACTCCAAACTGTTACAGACCTATACCCATCCTGCCCTGCTTCTAGACTCCAAACTGTTACAGACCTATACCCATCCTGCCCTGCTTCTAGACTCCAAACTGTTACAGACCTATACCCATCCTGCCCTGCTGCCCTCTAGACTCCAAACTGTTACAGACCTATACCCATCCTGCCCTGCCTCTAGACTCCAAACTGTTACAGACCTATACCCATCCTGCCCTGCCTCTAGACTCCAAACTGTTACAGACCTATACCCATCCTGCCCTGCCTCTAGACTCCAAACTGTTACAGACCTATACCCATCCTGCCCTACCCATCCTGCCTCTAGACTCCAAACTGTTACAGACCTATACCCATCCTGCCCTGCCTCTAGACTCCAAACTGTTACAGACCTATACCCATCCTGCCCTGCCTCTAGACTCCAAACTGTTACAGACCTATATCCATCCTGCCCTGCCTCTAGACCCAAACTGTTACAGACCTATACCCATCCTGCCCTGCCTCTAGACTCCAAACTGTTACAGACCTATACCCATCCTGCCCTGCCTCTAGACTCCAAACTGTTACAGACCTATACCCATCCTGCCCTGCCTCTAGACTCCAAACTGTTACAGACCTATATCCATCCTGCCCTGCCTCTAGACTCCAAACTGTTACAGACCTATACCCATCCTGCCCTGCCTCTAGACTCCAAACTGTTACATACCTATACCCATCCTGCCCTGCCTCTAGACTCCAAACTGTTACAGACCTATACCCATCCTGCCCTGCCTCTAGACTCCAAACTGTTACAGACCTATATCCATCCTGCCCTGCCTCTAGACCCAAACTGTTACAGACCTATACCCATCCTGCCCTGCCTCTAGACTCCAAACTGTTACAGACCTATATCCATCCTGCCCTGCCTCTAGACTCCAAACTGTTACAGACCTATACCCATCCTGCCCTGCCTCTAGACTCCAAACTGTTACAGACCTATACCCATCCTGCCCTGCCTCTAGACTCCAAACTGTTACAGACCTATACCCATCCTGCCCTGCCTCTAGACCCAAACTGTTACAGACCTATATCCATCCTGCCCTGCCTCTAGACTCCAAACTGTTACAGACCTATACCCATCCTGCCCTGCCTCTAGACTCCAAACTGCTACAGACCTATATCCATCCTGCCCTGCCTCTAGACCCAAACTGTTACAGACCTATACCCATCCTGCCCTGCCTCTAGACTCCAAACTGTTACAGACCTATACCCATCCTGCCCTGCCTCTAGACTCCAAACTGTTACAGACCCATATCCATCCTGCCCTGCCTCTAGACTCCAAACTGTTACAGACCTATACCCATCCTGCCCTGCCTCTAGACTCCAAACTGTTACAGACCTATACCCATCCTGCCCTGCCTCTAGACCCAAACTGTTACAGACCTATATCCACTAGACCCAAACTGTTACAGACCTATCCATCCTGCCCTGCCTCTAGACCCAAACTGTTACAGACCTATACCCATCCTGCCCTGCCTCTAGACTCCAAACTGTTACAGACCTATACCCATCCTGCCCTGCCTCTAGACTGTTACAGACCTATACCCATCCTGCCCTGCCTCTAGACTCCAAACTGTTACAGACCTATACCCATCCTGCCCTGCCTCTAGACTCCAAACTGTTACAGACCTATATCCATCCTGCCCTGCCTCTAGACTCCAAACTGTTACAGACCTATACCCATCCTGCCCTGCCTCTAGACTCCAAACTGTTACAGACCTATACCCATCCTGCCCTGCCTCTAGACTCCAAACTGTTACAGACCTATACCCATCCTGCCCTGCCTCTAGACTCCAAACTGTTACAGACCTATACCCATCCTGCCCTGCCTCTAGACTCCAAACTTTTACAGACCTATATCCATCCTGCCCTGCCTCTAGACTCCAAACTGTTACAGACCTATACCCATCCTGCCCTGCCTCTAGACTCCAAACTGTTACAGACCTATACCCATCCTGCCCTGCCTCTAGACTCCAAACTGTTACAGACCTATACCCATCCTGCCCTGCCTCTAGACTCCAAACTGTTACAGACCTATACCCATCCTGCCCTGCCTCTAGACTCCAAACTGTTACAGACCTATACCCATCCTGCCCTGCCTCTAGACCCAAACTGTTACAGACCTATACCCATCCTGCCCTGCCTCTAGACTCCAAACTGTTACAGACCTATACCCATCCTGCCCTGCCTCTAGACTCCAAACTGTTACAGACCTATATCCATCCTGCCCTGCCTCTAGACCCAAACTGTTACAGACCTATACCCATCCTGCCCTGCCTCTAGACCCAAACTGTTACAGACCTATATCCATCCTGCCCTGCCTCTAGACCCAAACTGTTACAGACCTATACCCATCCTGCCCTGCCTCTAGACTCCAAACTGTTACAGACCTATATCCATCCTGCCCTGCCTCTAGACCCAAACTGTTACAGACCTATACCCATCCTGCCCTGCCTCTAGACCCAAACTGTTACAGACCTATACCCATCCTGCCCTGCCTCTAGACTCCAAACTGTTACAGACCTATATCCATCCTGCCCTGCCTCTAGACCCAAACTGTTACAGACCTATATCCATCCTGCCCTGCCTCTAGACCCAAACTGTTACATACCTATACCCATCCTGCCCTGCCTCTAGACTCCAAACTGTTACAGACCTATACCCATCCTGCCCTGCCTCTAGACTCCAAACTGTTACAGACCTATACCCATCCTGCCCTGCCTCTAGACTCCAAACTGTTACAGACCCATACCCATCCTGCCCTGCCTCTAGACCCAAACTGTTACAGACCTATACCCATCCTGCCCTGCCTCTAGACCCAAACTGTTACAGACCTATACCCATCCTGCCCTGCCTCTAGACCCAAACTGTTACAGACCTATACCCATCCTGCCCTGCCTCTAGACCCAAACTGTTACAGACCTATATCCATCCTGCCCTGCCTCTAGACCCAAACTGTTACAGACCTATACCCATCCTGCCCTGCCTCTAGACCCAAACTGTTACAGACCTATACCCATCCTGCCCTGCCTCTAGACCCAAACTGTTACAGACCTATACCCATCCTGCCCTGCCTCTAGACCCAAACTGTTACAGACCTATACCCATCCTGCCCTGCCTCTAGACCCAAACTGTTACAGACCTATATCCATCCTGCCCTGCCTCTAGACCCAAACTGTTACAGACCTATATCCATCCTGCCCTGCCTCTAGACTCCAAACTGTTACAGACCTATACCCATCCTGCCCTGCCTCTAGACTCCAAACTGTTACAGACCTATACCCATCCTGCCCTGCCTCTAGACCCAAACTGTTACAGACCTATACCCATCCTGCCCTGCCTCTAGACCCAAACTGTTACAGACCTATACCCATCCTGCCCTGCCTCTAGACTGTTACAGACCTATACCCATCCTGCCCTGCCTCTAGACTGTTACAGACCTATACCCATCCTGCCCTGCCTCTAGACTGTTACAGACCTATATCCATCCTGCCCTGCCTCTAGACCCAAACTGTTACAGACCTATATCCATCCTGCCCTGCCTCTAGACCCAAACTGTTACAGACCTATATCCATCCTGCCCTGCCTCTAGACTCCAAACTGTTACAGACCTATACCCATCCTGCCCTGCCTCTAGACTCCAAACTGTTACAGACCTATACCCATCCTGCCCTGCCTCTAGACCCAAACTGTTACAGACCTATACCCATCCTGCCCTGCCTCTAGACCCAAACTGTTACAGACCTATACCCATCCTGCCCTGCCTCTAGACTGTTACAGACCTATACCCATCCTGCCCTGCCTCTAGACTGTTACAGACCTATACCCATCCTGCCCTGCCTCTAGACTGTTACAGACCTATATCCATCCTGCCCTGCCTCTAGACCCAAACTGTTACAGACCTATACCCATCCTGCCCTGCCTCTAGACCCAAACTGTTACAGACCTATATCCATCCTGCCCTGCCTCTAGACCCAAACTGTTACAGACCTATATCCATCCTGCCCTGCCTCTAGACCCAAACTGTTACAGACCTATATCCATCCTGCCCTGCCTTTCTAAGGTCTTCGAAAGCCAAGTTAACAAACAGATCACTGACCATTTCGAATCCCACCGTACCTTCTCCACTATGCAATCTAGTTTCAGATCTGGTCATGGGTGCACCTCAGCCACGCTCAAGGTTCTAAATGATATCATAACCGCCATCGATAAAAGACAGTACTGTGAAGCCGTATTCATCAACCTGGCCAAGGCTTTCGACTCTGTCAATCACCATTTCTTATCAGCAGACTCAACAGCCTTGGTTTCTCAAATGACTGCCTCACCTGGTTCATCAACTACTTGTCAGATAGAGTTCCGTGTGTCTAATCGGAGGGCATGTTGTCCGGACCTCTGGCAGTCTCTATGGGGGTACCACACGGTTCAGTTCTCGGGCCGACTCTTTTCTCTGCATATATCAATGATGTCGCTCTTGCTGCTGGTGATTCTCTGATCCACCTCTACTCAGGCGACACCATTCTGTATACATCTGGCCCTTCTTTGGACACTGTGCTATCAAACCTCCAGACGAGTTTCAATGCCATACAACTCTCCTTCCGTGGCCTCCAACTGCTCTTAAATGTCAGTAAAACTAAATGCATGCTCTTCAACCGATTGCTGCCCGCACCCGCCTGCCCGTCCAGCATCACTACTCTGGACTGTTCTGACTTAGAATACATGGACAACTACAAATACCTAGGTGTCTGGTTAGACTGTAAACTCTCCTTCCAGACTCACATTAAGCATCTGCAATCCAAAATCAAATCTAAATTCGGCTTCCTATTTTGCAAACAAAGCCTCCTTCACTCATGCTGCCAAACATACCCTCGTAAAACGGACTATCCTACCGATCCTCGATCCTTCGGCGTTGTCATTTACAAAATAGCCCCCAACACTCAGCAAACTGGATGTAGTCTACAGATCTTGGGTTGCTCCCCAAGCCGGCTGGTCCTTCGTTCTATTGGTTCGGTTGCCAGAGACGCGGCCCAGTCGTTCAGTCTTTTTGTTCTGTATCTACGGACCCGACCCAGTCATTCAGTCTTTTTGTTCTGTATCTATGGACGCGACCCAGTCGTTCAGTCTTTTTGTTCTGTATCTATGGACGCGACCCAGTCGTTCAGTCTTTTTGTTCTGTATCTATGGACGCGACCCAGTCGTTCAGTCTTTTTGTTCTGTATCTATGCACAGCTGCACTTAATTTAAACTTTTTTTTGTTCAGTTGACATTTTATTTGTATATATATCCATAAAAATGATGCCGGCTGATTCATGATATCGACTGGCTAAGAAACGCTGCCTCCGTCTCCAATAACTACTGCCTGTCGCTAACTAGCCAGCTAACCTCGGAAGCTAATCAGCAAGCTAGCAAGAAAAGACAAAGGGATTGCAAAACGGGTTAGCATAATTCTACCCCTATAAGTGTTTTTTTCTAAATATTAGCTATCTAACAAGTTTTCTGGAGACTGATGACGTTGTCCACCGTATGCGCTTCCGGGAGCTTGATTTGCGTCTAGACTGAGGAGAAACGTTTTGCTCTGAGACCAGGTCGGAGTTGAAGACCGCTGTCATAGCTATTCTACTACGTTTTGCTCTGAGACCAGGCTGGAGTTGAAGACTGCTGTCATAGCTAGTCTACTACGTTTTGCTCTGAGACCAGGCTGGAGTTGAAGACTGCTGTCAAAGCTATTCTACTACGTTTTGCTCTGAGACCAGGCTGGAGTTGAAGACTGCTGTCATAGCTATTCTACTACGTTTTGCTCTGAGACCAGGCTGGAGTTGAAGACTGCTGTCATAGCTATTCTACTACGTTTTGCTCTGAGACCAGGCTGGAGTTGAATACTGCTGTCATGGCTATTCTACTACGTTTTGCTCTGAGACCAGGCTGGAGTTGAAGACTGCTGTCATAGCTATTCTACTACGTTTTGCTCTGAGACCAGGCTGGAGTTGAAGACTGCTGTCATAGCTATTCTACTACGTTTTGCTCTGAGACCAGGCTGGAGTTGAAGACTGCTGTCATAGCTATTCTACTACATTTTGCTCTGAGACCAGGCTGGAGTTGAAGACTGCTGTCATAGCTATTCTACTGCTATTCTACTACTCCTCTACACTCTAACCACTAGGCTACCTGCCTCCTCTACACTCTAACCACTAGACTACCTGCCTCCTCTACACTCTAACCACTAGGCCACCCTGCCCCCTCTACACTCTAACCACTAGACTACCTGCCTCCTCTACACTCTAACCACTAGACTACCTGCCTCCTCCACACTCTAACCACTAGTCTACCTGCCTCCTCTAACCACTAGTCTACCTGCCTCCTCTACACTCTAACCACTAGTCTACCTGCCTCCTCTACACTCTAACCACTAGACTACCTGCCTCCTCCACACTCTAACCACTAGACTACCTGCCTCCTCCACACTCTAACCACTAGACTACCTGCCTCCTCCACACTCTAACCACTAGTCTACCTGCCTCCTCTAACCACTAGTCTACCTGCCTCCTCTACACTCTAACCACTAGTCTACCTGCCTCCTCTACACTCTAACCACTAGACTACCTGCCTCCTCTACACTCTAACCACTAGACTACCTGCCTCCTCCACACTCTAACCACTAGACTACCTACCTCCTCCACACTCTAACCACTAGACTACCTGCCTCCTCCACACTCTAACCACTAGACTACCTGCCTCCTCCACACTCTAACCACTAGTCTACCTGCCTCCTCTAACCACTAGTCTACCTGCCTCCTCTACACTCTAACCACTAGTCTACCTGCCTCCTCTACACTCTAACCACTAGGCTACCTGCCTCCTCTACACTCTAACCACTAGGCTACCTGCCTCCTCTAACCACTAGACTACCTGCCTCCTCTACACTCTAACCACTAGTCTACCTACCTCCTCTACACTCTAACCACTAGGCTACCTACCTCCTCTACACTCTAACCACTAGGCTACCTGCCTCCTCTACACTCTAACCACTAGGCTACCTGCCTCCTCTACACTCTAACCACTAGGCTACCTGCCTCCTCTAACCACTAGACTACCTGCCTCCTCTACACTCTAACCACTAGTCTACCTACCTCCTCTACACTCTAACCACTAGGCTACCTACCTCCTCTACACTCTAACCACTAGGCTACCTACCTCCTCTACACTCTAACCACTAGGCTACCTGCCTCCTCTACACTCTAACCACTAGACTACCTGCCTCCTCTACACTCTAACCACTAGACTACCTGCCTCCTCTACACTCTAACCACTAGACTACCTGCCTCCTCTACACTCTAACCACTAGACTACCTGCCTCCTCTACACTCTAACCACTAGGCTACCTGCCTCCTCTACCTCCTCTAACCACTAGACTACCTGCCTCCTCTTTACTCTAACCACTAGTCTACCTGCCTCCTCTACACTCTAACCACTAGGCTACCTACCTCCTCTACACTCTAACCACTAGACTACCTACCTCCTCTACACTCTAACCACTAGACTACCTGCCTCCTCTACACTCTAACCACTAGGCTACCTGCCTCCTCTACCTCCTCTAACCACTAGACTACCTGCCTCCTCTTTACTCTAACCACTAGTCTACCTGCCTCCTCTTTACTCTAACCACTAGTCTACCTACCTCCTCTACACTCTAACCACTAGACTACCTACCTCCTCTACACTCTAACCACTAGTCTACCTGCCTCCTCTCCACTCTAACCACTAGACTACCTGCCTCCTCTACACTCTAACCACTAGGCTACCTACCTCCTCTACACTCTAACCACTAGTTGATATGTATGTGTCTATTCCAGGGTTCGAGAGCATTCTGGAGGGAATCTATGGCCCGTTGCTGCTCAGAGACCTCAATATTTTTGATGGTGAGTGTCAGTGTGTGTGTGTGTGTCTGTGTCTGTCTGTCTGTCTGTCTGTCTGTCTGTCTGTCTGTCTGTCTGTCTGTGTGTGTGTGTGTGTGTGTGTGTGTGTGTGTGTGTGTGTGTGTGTGTGTGTGTGTGTGTGTGTGTGTGTGTGTGTGTGTGTGTGTGTGTGTGTGTGTGTGTGTGTGTGTGTGTGTGTGTGTGTGTGTGTGTGTGTGTGTGTGTGTGTGTGTGTGTACACGTGTTCGCTCCCAGTTGGTGCCACTGAGACTTTATTGACTGTGTGTCTGTGTGTGTGTGTGTGTGTGTGTGTGTTTCCAGACTGTGAACCCGAGGAGCTAGAGGACTGGGCAGTGAAGGCCAGTTGTTCCTTCTGCAGCCTGCTGATCAATGTAAGTTCAGCTCCGTGATACAAACGGACTGCTATTTTCTGTCTTGATTTAGTTCCAGCTCTCTGACGGAAACGCTTCAGTTAGTTCCAGCTCTCTGACGGAAACACTTCAGTCTAGTTCCAGCTCTCTGACGGAAACACTTCAGTCTAGTTCCAGCTCTCTGACGGAAACGCTTCAGTCTAGTTCCAGCTCTCTCACGGAAACGCTTCAGTTTAGTTCCAGCTCTCTGACAGAAACGCTTCAGTTAGTTCCAGCTCTCTCAGGGAAACGCTTCAGTTTAGTTCCAGCTCTCTGACGGAAACGCTTCAGTTAGTTCCAGCTCTCTCAGGGAAACGCTTCAGTTTAGTTCCAGCTCTCTCAGGGAAACGCTTCAGTTTAGTTCAACTATATCAGATTTACTGGGTTTCTCTGTCAGTCGCTGACTGGAGCTGTTGTCGACTATATCTTCTGTTGTCGTTCAGGTGACGTTGGTTGTGTTCCGCTGCTCAGACGTTGCGGTGAATCAACCAATGGTTGCGCGCCACGTCATGGACTGCGTCATGGACTTATGATGTGGTTAGTTCCTGATATATAAAATATGGATCCAGAAACGTTCGGTGAATCAACCAATGGTTGCGCGCCACGTCATGGACTGCGTCATGGACTTATGATGTGGTTAGCTGATATATAAAATATGGATCCAGACGTTGCGGTGAATCAACCAATGGTTGCGCGCCACGTCATGGACTGCGTCATGGACTTATGATGCGGTTAGCTGATATATAAAATATGGATCCAGACGTTGCGGTGAATCAACCAATGGTTGCGTGCCACGTCATGGACTGCGTCATGGACTTATGATGCGGTTAGCTGATATATAAAATATGGATCCAGACGTTGTAAGATCTGGCAGGCGTCTGGGCAGAGGAACGCCCCCTACGGCGTTGTTGCGGTTTTGTATGTGTTGTTACGTCGCGTCGGTGATGTCATTGTCTCTTCCTCCTCTAATAGGACCATGTCCCAGTGGCCGCCTCCCCCTCAGACGACACGCCCTCCCAAGCCCCTTCCCTCTCGGACAGCAGTCTATCAGCTCACAGGTTCCTCCACGCTGTGTTCCATAAGAAAGGTGAGTCCCCGTCCGACCAGAACAGAGACGACAGCGTTTACACTCTTAATGCTAACGCTGTGTTCCATAAGAAAGGTGAGTCCCCGTCCGACTAGAACAGAGACGACAGCGTTTACACTCTTAATGCTAACAGCGCTACGTAGCATCGTTGGCTACCTGGTTTATACGCGCTAAGATACATGTACGTAGACAGTGTGCTTACCTGTGATTGGCTGAGATACATGTACGTAGACAGTGTGCTTACCTGTGATTGGCTGAGATACATGTACGTAGACAGTGTGCTTACCTGTGATTGGCTGAGATACATGTACGTAGGCAGTGTGTTTACCTGTGATTGGCTGAGATACATGTACGTAGGCAGTGTGCTTACCTGTGATTGGCTGTCTGTCCAGAGCTGGCGTCCAGTGGAGACCCTAACGTCCCTCTGGTGGCCCAGGAACTGATGAAGAGGATGGTGAGGCAGTTTGCCATGGAGTACGCCTCCAAGACACGCCTTACCACCACCACAGGCTCCCAGCGTTCTGACCTCGACTCACCTCTAGACCTCACTGTGACACGGAACCAGGAGGGGGAACCCACACCAGGTAGAGAACCCGACAGGACTTAGAATCCATACCAGGTAGAGAACCAACACCAGATAGAGAACCCAACAGGACATAGAACCAATACCAGATAGAGAACCCAACAGGACATAGAACCCACACCAGGTAGAGGACCCAACAGGACTTGGAACCCACACCAGGAAGAGAACCAACAGGGCTTAGAACCCACACCAGGTAGAGAGCTCAACAGGGCTTAGAACCCACACCGGGTAGAGAGCCCAACAGGGCTTAGAACCCACACCGGGTAGAGAGCCCAACATGGCTTAGAACCCACACCGGGCAAAGAGCCCAAGAGGGCTTAAAACCCACACCGGGCAGAGAGCCCAACAGGGCTTAGAACCCACACCGGGTAGAGAACCCAACAGAACATAGAACCCACACCGGGTAGAGAGCGCAACAGAGCTTAGAACCCACACTGGGTAGAGAGTGCACCAGGGCTTAGAACCCACACCGGGTAGAGAGCGCACCAGGGCTTAGAACCCACACCGGGTAGAGAGCGCACCAGGGCTTAGAACCCACACCGGGCAGAGAGCCCAACAGGGCTTAGAACCCACACCGGGTAGAGAGCGCACCAGGGCTTAGAACCCACACCGGGTAGAGAGCGCACCAGGGCTTAGAACCCACACCGGGTAGAGAGTCCAACATGGCATAGAACCCACACCGGGCAAAGAGCCCAAGAGGGCTTAAAACCCACACCGGGCAGAGAGCCCAACAGGGCTTAGAACCCACACCGGGTAGAGAACCCAACAGAACATAGAACCCACACCGGGTAGAGAGCGCAACAGAGCTTAGAACCCACACTGGGTAGAGAGCGCACCAGTGCTTAGAACCCACACCGGGTAGAGAGCGCACCAGGGCTTAGAACCCACACTGGGGCTTAGAACCCACACCGGGCAGAGAGCCCAACAGGGCTTAGAACCCACATTGGGTAGAGAGCGCACCAGGGCTTAGAACCCACATTGGGTAGAGAGCGCACCAGGGCTTAGAACCCACACCGGGTAGAGAGCGCACCAGGGTTTAGAACCCACACCGGGTAGAGAGCGCACCAGGGCTTAGAACCCACACCGGGTAGAGAGCGCACCAGGGTTTAGAACCCACACCAGGTGGGGTATACTACAAAGCGGGAACAATGAGTTAGCCAGCTAACTTGCCTAACTATCTTTACATTGTTTTTTTTAAAGATGAGCTTAAAATGGGCAAGGTCTAATTGGCTCTTTCGCTAAGCCCCGCCCTGGAATTTTGGGCAACCAATTGCAACGCTCCAAGTGATAGCAACTGTAGTCGAGCCCAAAATGCATGAAGGGCAGTGGGAAAAATCGGAGTTTAAATGGTTAAATAATTAAACAGCGAACCAGGTACTGATTCCTGAAATGCAGAGCCTGTTGGGAGTATTATTAGAATCCCAAAACTATATTTTTGTTAGTGTTTGCTAGCTCAGCTGGTTAGCTTAGCTCAACTGGTTAGCTAGCTCAGCTGGTTAGCTTAGCTCAGCTGGTTAGCTTAGCTCAGCTCTTTCTTATTGACCACCAAACGTTGTTAACGCTAGCTAGCCACTTGCTAGAACTTGTTTTCTCTAAATGGATGCTAGCTAGCGAAGTTGGCTATATTAGGAATTTTAACTCACCTTGCTGTCGACATCAGCAAACGATCTGAAAGCACTTTTATAATCCCCAAATGGGTTAGCAACTCGTACTATACAGGGTGTATTCAGTGGCTAGCCACACTACGAAACAACTTGACCAGGTTTCCCGTGAAGACATTGTAGCGACAATCCACCACAACATACCCAAGAGTTTCCTGATTTAGCAGTGTTTATTTTCATTGCGTTTATTAAAAACATAGTTTGTGATCATTGTGAGGAGATTTCTCCAATGGTTAGAAGGGGGAAAATGGGCTTCCGGGGGAAAACGCTGTCGGAGGTTGCATCAGTATCCAAGGGAACCAGAGGTTGCATCAGTATCCAAGGGAGCCAGGGTTGCATCAGTATCCAAGGGAGCCAGAGGTTGCATCAGTATCCAAGGGAGCCAGAGGTTGCATCAGTATCCAAGGGAGCCAGAGGTTGCATCAGCATCCAAGGGAGCCAGGGGTTGCATCAGTATCCAAGGGAGCCAGAGGTTGCATCAGCATCCAAGGGAGCCAGAGGTTGCATCAGTATCCAAGGGAGCCAGAGGTTGCATCAGTATCCAAGGGAGCCAGAGGTTGCATCAGTATCCAAGGGAGCCAGAGGTTGCATCAGTATCCAAGGGAGCCAGAGGTTGCATCAGTTGCATGCATCAGTATCCAAGGAGCCAGAGCATCAGAGGTTGCATCAGTATCCAAGGGAGCCAGAGGTTGCATCAGTATCCAAGGGAACCAGAGGTTGCATCAGTATCCAAGGGAGCCAGAGGTTGCATCAGTATCCAAGGGAGCCAGAGGTTGCATCAGTATCCAAGGGAACCAGAGGTTGCATCAGTATCCAAGGGAACCAGAGGTTGCATCAGTATCCAAGGGAACCAGAGGTTGCATCAGTATCCAAGGGAGCCAGAGGTTGCATCAGTATCCAAGGGAGCCAGAGGTTGCATCAGTATCCAAGGGAGCCAGAGGTTGCATCAGTATCCAAGGGAGCCAGAGGTTGCATCAGTATCCAAGGGAGCCAGAGGTTGCATCAGTATCCAAGGGAACCAGAGGTTGCATCAGTATCCAAGGGAGCCAGAGGTTGCATCAGTATCCAGAGGTTGCATCAGCCAGAGGTTGCATCAGTATCCAAGGCCAGAGCCAGAGGTTGCATCAGTATCCAAGGGAGCCAGAGGTTGCATCAGTATCCAAGGGTATCCAAACCAGAGGTTGCATCAGTATCCAAGGGAACCAGAGGTTGCATCAGTATCCAAGGGAACCAGAGGTTGCATCAGTATCCAAGGGAGCCAGAGGTTGCATCAGTATCCAAGGGAGCCAGAGGTTGCATCAGTATCCAAGGGAACCAGAGGTTGCATCAGTATCCAAGGGAGCCAGAGGTTGCATCAGTATCCAAGGGAGGTTGCATCAGTATCCAAGGGAGCCAGAGGGTTTTAGCGAAGGGTCGATGGATTCAACACCCGAAAACGCATATCTATAAGTATCTATAAGTATCATATCTATAAGTATCTATAAGTATCATATCTATAAGTATCTATAAGTATCATATCTATAAGTATCTATAAGTATCATATCTATAAGTATCATATCTATAAGTATCTATAAGTATCATATCTATAAGTATCATATCTATCATATCTATAAGTATCTATAAGAGTATCATATCTATAATATCTATAAGTATCATATCTATAAGTATCTATAAGTATCTATAAGTATCATATCTATAAGTATCTATAAGTATCATATCTATAAGTATCATCCGTGCTTATCAACGATACCTGGCTAACTATTTGATCCTGCTTTGTAGTAGGCTGCTCTGGGAGAGAACCCACACCTAGGTTGAGGATACCCAGGTCAGGATAACGTTGTAGCACCTAGGTTGAGGATACCCAGGTCAGGATAATGTTGTAGCACCTAGGTTGAGGATTACCCAGGTCAGGATAACGTTGTAGCACCTAGGTTGAGGATTACCCAGGTCAGGATAACGTTGTAGCACCTAGGTTGAGGAGCACCTAGGTTGAGGATAGCACCTAGGTTGAGGATAACGTCCAGGTCAGGATAACGTTGTTAGGTTGAGGTAGCACCTAGGTTGAGGAGGATTACCCAGGTCAGGATAACCTAGGTTGAGGATTACCCAGCACCTACGGTTGAGGATTACCCAGGTCAGGATAACGTTGTAGCACCTCAGTTGAGGATTACCAGGTCAGGATAACGTTCTAGCACCTAGGTTGAGGATTACCCAGGTCAGGATAACGTTGTAGCACCTAGGTTGAGGATTACCCAGGTCAGGATAACGTTGTAGCACCTGAGGTTACCCAGGTCAGGATTAGCACCCAGGTCAGGATAACGTAGCACCTAGGTTGAGGATTACCCAGGTCAGGATAACGTTGTAGCACCTAGGTTGAGGATTACCCAGGTCAGGATAACGTTGTAGCACCTAGGTTGAGGATTACCCAGGTCAGGATAACGTTGTAGCACCTAGGTTGAGGATTACCCAGGTCAGGATTACCCAGGTCAGGATAACGTTGTAGCACCTAGGTTGAGGATTACGTTGTAGCACCAGGATTCAGGTCAGGATAACGTTGTAGCACCTAGGTTGAGGATTACCCAGGTCAGGATAACGTAACGTTGTAGCACCTAGGTTGAGGATTACCCAGGTCAGGATAACGTTGTAGCACCTAGGTTGAGGATTACCCAGGTCAGGATAACGTTGTAGCACCTAGGTTGAGGATTACCCAGGTCAGGATAGCACCTAGGTTGAGGTAGCACCTCGGTTGAGGATTACCCAGGTCAGGATAACGTTGTGAGGCAGGTCAGGATAACGTTGGCACCTTGAGGATTACCCAGGTCAGGATAACGTTGTAGCACCTAGGTTGAGGATTACCCAGGTCAGGATAACGTTGTAGCACCTCAGGTTGAGGATTACCCAGGTCAGGATAACGTTGTAGCACCTAGGTTGAGGATTACCCAGGTCAGGATAACGTTGTAGCACCTGAGGTTACCCAGGAGGATTACGTTGTAGCACCAGGTCAGGATAACGTTGTAGCACCTAGGTTGAGGATTACCCAGGTCAGGATAACGTTGTTGAGGATTACCCAGGTCAGGATAACGTAGCACCTCGGTTGAGGATTACCCAGGTCAGGATAACGTTGTAGCACCTAGGTTGAGGATTACCCAGGTCAGGATAACGTTGTAGCACCTAGGTTGAGGATTACCCAGGTCAGGATAACGTTGTAGCACCTAGGTTGAGGATTACCCAGGTCAGGATAACGTTGTAGCACCTCGGTTGAGGATTACCCAGGTCAGGATAACGTTGTAGCACCTAGGTTGAGGATTACCCAGGTCAGGATAACGTTGTAGCACCTAACGTTGTAGCACCTGAGGAGGTCAGGATTACACCAGGTCAGGATAACGTTGCTTTTTGAGGATTACCCAGGTCAGGATAACTTTGAGGAACCCAGGTCAGGACGTTGAACCAGCACCTCGGTTGGGACCAGGACCACACCAGGTCAGGATAACTAGCTTTGGGCACACAGATTCACTAATACCCTCATGCTAACTAGCATTGATTCTAATATCTCATGCTAACTAGCATTGATTCTAATATCTCATGCTAGGACCTAGAACCACACCATTGAGAACCCTAATATCTCATGCAACAACTAGCATTGCTGGAACCCAACAGGACCTAGAGCCACACCACTTAGAATTCAGGACCTAGAACCACACCTAGAGAACCCAACAGGACCTATGCACCACGTAGAAAACCCAACAGGACCTAGAACCACACCACGTAGAGAACCCAACAGGACCTAGAACCACACCACGTAGAGAACCCAACAGGACCTAGAACCACACCACGTAGAGAACCCAACAGGACCTAAAACCAATACCAGGACTTAGAACCAACACCACGTAGAGAACCCAACAGGACCTAGAACCACACCACGTAGAGAACCCAACAGGACCTAGAACCAACACCACGTAGAGAACCCAACAGGACATAGAGCCACACCACGTAGAGAACCCAACAGGACCTAGAGCCACACCACGTAGAGAACCCAACAGGACCTAGAACCACGTAGAGAACCCACAGGTAGAGAACCCAGGACAGGACCTAGAGAACCCAACAGACCTAAAACCACACCACGTAGAGAACCCAACAGGACCTAGAACCACACCACGTAGAGAACCCAACAGGACCTAGAACCACACCCAGAACCCAACAGGTAGAGAACCCAACAGGACCTAGAGGACCACACCACGTAGGAGAACCCAGGACAGGACCTAGAGAACCCAACAGGAGAACCACACCACGTAGGAGAACCCAACAGGACCTAGAACCACAGGACCTAGAACCACACCACGTAGAGAACCCAACAGGACCTAGAGAACCCCAGGACCACCAGGTAGAGAACCCAACAGGACCTAGAGCCACACCACCCAACAGGTAGAACCACACCAGAGAACCCAACAGGACCTAGAGCCACACCACGTAGAGAACCCAACAGGACCTAGAACCCACCACGTAGAGAACCCAACAGGACCTAGAGCCACACCACGTAGAGAACCCAACAGGACCTAGAGCCACCCGTAGAGAACCCAACAGGACCTAGAACCACACCACGTTTAGAGAACCCAACAGGACCTAGTAGAGAACCCAACAGGACCTGCCGTGACCTCTAGAGAACCCAACAGGACTAGAGCCACACACAGGTAGAGAACCCAACAGGACCTCGAGAACCCAACAGGACCTAAAACCACACCATAGAGAACCCAACAGGACCTAGAGCCCACCAGTAGAGAACCCAACAGGACCTGCCTGACCTTTGACTAGAACCCAACAGGACCTGCCTGACCTAGAACCACACCACTGACCAGTTGCCTGAACCCTCTGACCCCAGACCTAGAACCACACCACGTAGAGAACCCAACAGGACCTGCCTGACCTCTGACAACAGGTGACCTAGAACCACACCACTGACCTGGAGAACCCAACAGGACCTGACTAGTTGTCTGACTAGTTGTCTGACCTCTGACTAGTTGTCTGACCTCTGACTAGTTGTCTGACTAGTTGTCTGACCTCTGACTAGTTGTCTGACCTCTGACTAGTTGTCTGATTCCTTCTCCCGTAGCGGACAGTGTGCTCGACCTCTCCAAGCGGAACTCTGCCAGCTCGGCCTCCACGTCACCCACCATTCACAAAGCCTCAGGGTGAGTGTCTCTCCTCTCATTGGTCCATAATGTCCATACCAGCACGATACTTAGTATGCCTAGCCAATAGATGCCGTCGTTACTATTTACCATGCATTGACAATACAATATTTCACTATTATAGCCTGTACGGCAAAACCACAACATAATTCAGAGTAGTGGGACAGTGTTAGGTGGTCTGTATCAGTAGACTGTCTGTCTAGTGGTGGATGTAGTGGGACAGTGTTAGGTGGTCTGTATCAGT
>NW_024608934.1:0-91503 GCF_018296145.1 Oncorhynchus tshawytscha
CTGTCCAACCTTATCAGTGACCTGATCTTGTCCCACATTCCTCTCTAATCCACAGCTGTCCAACCTTATCACTGATCTGACCTAACCTCGGCCCCCATTCCTCTCTAATCCACAGCTGTCCAACTTTATCAGTGACCTGACCTTGTATAACATTCTTCACTAATGCACAGCTGTCCAACCTTATCAATGACCTGACCTACGTCCATATTCCTCACTAATCCACAGCTGTCCAACATTATCAGTGACCCGACCTTGTCCCACATTCTCACTAATCTACAGCTGTCGAACCTTATCAGTGATTTTACCTAACCTCATCCTCATTCCTTATCACACACACACACACACTTTAACACAAATTGACACACATTTGAGGTTTATCTCTTCTTCTAAACTGATGGGAGATATTAAAAAGTGACTGGCTTATTTACATTTGTATGCACACACACTCACTCACTCACTCACTCACTCACTCACTCACTCACTCACTCACTCACTCACTCACTCACTCACTCACTCACTCACTCACTCACTCACTCACTCACTCACACACATACACCCAGTCACTTTTTAATATCTCCCATCAGTGTAGAAGAAGAGATAAACCTCAAATGTGTGTCAATTCGTGTGAAAGGCTCCTTTCCCTCTCTGCCTCTCCCTCCAGTAGATGTGCTTATTTACATTTGTATGCACACACACACACACACAGAAGTTATCATTTGCAACTGCGACCTGGCCAAGATAAAGCGCAGCAATTCGACGCATACAACAACACAGAGTTACACATGGAATAAACAAAACATACAGTCAATAATACAATAGAACAAAAGAAAACAAAAAGTCTATATACAGTGAGTGCAAATGAGGTAAGTTAAGGAAATATATAGGCCGTGGTGGCGAAGTAATTACAATATAGCAATTAAACACTGGAATGGTAGATTGGCAGAAGTTGAATGTGAAGGTAGAGATACTGGGGTGCAAAGGAGCAAAATAAATAAATACCATTATGGGGATGAGGTAGGTAGATAGATGGGCTGTTTACAGATAGGTTAAGTACAGGTACAGTGATCTGTACAATGCTGTGACAGCTGGTGCTTAAAGCTAGTGAGGGATATGTGAGTCTCCAGCTTCAGAGATTTTTGCAATTTGTTCCAGTCATGGGCAGCAGAGAACTGGAAGGAAAGATGACCAACGGAGGAATGGGCTTTGGGGTGACCAGTGAGATATACCTGCTGGAGTGCATGCTACGAGTGGGTGCTGCTATGGTGACCAGTGAGCTGAGATAAGGCGGGGCTCTACCTAGCAGAGACTTGTAGATAACCTGTAGCCAGTGGGTTTGGCAATGAGTATGAAGAGCATGAAGCAAGGGCCAACCAACGAGAGCGTACAGGTTGCAATGGTGGGTAGTGTATGGGGCTTTGGTGACAAAATGGATGGCACTGTGATAGACTGCATCTAGTTCGTTGAGTAGAGTGTTGGAGGCTATTTTATAGATGACATCACCGAAGTCGAGGATTGGTAGGATCGTCAGTTTTACGAGGGTATGTTTGGCAGCATGAGTGAAGGATGCTTTGTTGCGATATAGGAAGCCGATTCTAGATTAATTGGATTGGAGATGCTTAATGTGAGTGTGGAAGGAGAGTTTACAGTTTAACCAGACACCCAGGTGTTTGTAGTTGTCCATGTATTCTAAGTCAGAGCCGGGACGGGCGAGCAAGTGTGGGCAGCGATCGATTGAAAAGCATGCTTTTAGTTTTACTTGCGTTTAAGAGCAGTTGGAGGCAACGGAAGGAGAGTTGTATGGCATTGAAGCTCTTCTGGAGGTTAGTTAACACAGTGTCTAAGGAGGGGCTAAGAAATGTTGCCAATGGAACTTTGCCAACTAATACAAAAATGTTTTTTCACTAGACTAATTCTTCAACTTTTGACAGACATCCCTGTATAACTAACACAGCACTAACTCGTCAACTAAGGATGGAATCCTCTTCTCTCATACTTACCGTCATAAGTTCTACTACAAACACAGGTGGATGAGAGGAGATGACAGCAAAGACAGCAAAGAGGATACACCATACAATTACAACATGCATTCTATTTTTACGAGTTGGACACAAATTGGGCTCCTGGACTCCTCTGGCTCCAGGGCTGGTGAGTTCAATTTTGCTGCCTCATTCTTTGGCTCGGGCTTCTTGGGGGCCATTGTCCTGGACAGGGGAGTGTGTAAGCGAGAGTGTGTTTGTGTCGAGTGGGAGGCTGAGGGAGGACCATCTCTAGAAGGGTAAAAAGACAGTCTTAAGGATAGAACTTCACAAGACTTCCCTGAATAACCTGTGGCATGGAATTCATCTACACAGTCAAGTACATGGCTACTAAGACATCATCAGGTTTTCTCTCTCATAATGGCCAATATTATCAGTACTTGGGTCCCAGTCAACACTTAACTATTTAGCACATCAGTTGTGACATGACGGGTTAAGGACTTAGGTGGGTAATAAGTATTATTTCCCTCTCAGTATGTTTGTCGGGTATGGAGGGGCAGTGGCTTAGCTACATTACTCAAGGGAGATGGAGGAAGGGGTCTTTTTAAAGATGTTTAAACTATCTTCCTCTCTTAACTTAGTTGCCCACAACTCCCAATAGAGAGAAAGAGAGAGCAAGAGAGAGAGAGAGAAAGAGAGAGATGGGGGAGAGGCCTGATGGAACTGTTTGGGGTTGGAAAGGGGGAAGAATTGTAGGAGGGCAGATGCAGTGTCTGAACAGCTGAGGGAGACACTGATGATGAAAGAAGGATTGGCCTGGCCGTTGGTGTGCTCAGTGAACTGAAATGAACTGACTGAGCTCTTGGCCTGGTAGGCACCGAAGTATAAACATTTGAATGATCTAAACTCTACAGTTACTGTAAATATACAGTAAATATTTTGACTCTCATAACGTACTGTGTTACACCATGTTATGTCATGTCTTTGAATAATAAAATGTGCTGTAGGCTTATATGGGTCTCGGTGCGCTGTAGGCTTATATGGGATGCTCACAATGGTGCATCTGTAGAAGTTCGTGAGGGTCTTAGGGAAAGCCGAATTTCTTCAGCTTCAAACAACTTACTATAAAATATCACCTGTCGTATAATTGTAAATAAACAAGTATTGGCACTATTTCATATAATTGTGTAACGATCTAAAATGTATGTGCGCATGTACATAAAAAAATATTATTCACATTTATTTTTATGTTTATGCTAAGGATACGGACATAACATCTATTAATGATGACACTTTCGCTTTTTAAATCATGGCATATGTTTATGAAACTAGATGGGCATATTTACAGACTGAGTTTATTTAAAAGTTATTTAAAAGTTGCATTCTATATTTGCATAGCATATATTTTGTTTGTGACTCACTCAGTTTGTGACTCACTACTTACAGTTGAAATCGGAAGTGTATATACAGTATGTAGTCCCTCCTGCAGCAAAGCAACCCCACAACATGATGCTGCCACCCCCGTGCTTCACGGTTGGGATGGTGTTCTTCGGCTTGCAAGCCTCTCCCTTTTCCTCCAAACATTATGGTCAAATCATTTAAGAGTATTTTTGTTTCATAACACCAGAGGACATTTCTCCAAAAGTATGATCTTTGTCCCCATGTGCAGTTGCAAGCCGTAGTCTGGCTTTGTATTGCAGTTTTGGAGCAGTGTTTTCCTCCTTGCTGAGTGGCCTTTCAGGTTACTACTGTGGATACTGTGGTTACTGTGGTTACAGGTTACTGTGGATATAAATACTTTTGTACCTGTTTCCTCCGGCATCTTCACAAGGTCCTTTGCTGTTGTTCTGGGATTGATTGATTGATGGCAGCGTGGTCCCATGGTATTTATACTTGCGTACTATTGTTTGTAAGCAGACACATCGATGGCTCTGAACGAACTTTATTTAACTCTCTGCAAACAAACCGGAGGCTGCATTCATTGTAGCTGGGGATTTTAACAAGGCTAATCTGAAAACAAGACTCCCTAAATTTTATCAGCATATCGATTGCGCAACCAGGGGTGGAAAGACCCTGGATCATTGTTACTCTAACTTCCGCGACGCATATAAGGCCCTGCCCCGCCCCCTTTCGGAAAAGCTGACCACGACTCCATTTTGTTGATCCCTGCCTACAGACAGAAACTAAAACAAGAAGCTCCCACGCTGAGGTCTGTCCAACGCTGGTCTGACCAAGCTGACTCCACACTCCAAGACTGCTTCCATCACGTGGACTGGGAGATGTTTCGTATTGCGTCAGACAACAACATTGACGAATACGCTGATACGGTGTGCGAGTTCATTAGAACGTGCGTTGAAGATGTCATTCCCATAGCAACGATTAAAACATTCCCTAACCAGAAACCATGGATTGATGGCAGCATTCGTGTGAAACTGAAGGCACGAACCACTGCTTTTAATCAGGGCAAGGTGTCTGGTAACATGACTGAATACAAACAGTGCAGCTATTCTCTCCGCAAGGCTATCAAACAAGCTAAGCGCCAGTACAGAGACAAAGTAGAATCTCAATTCAACGGCTCAGACACAAGAGGCATGTGGCAGGGTCTACAGTCAATCACGGACTACAGGAAGAAACCCAGCCCAGTCACGGACCAGGATGTCTTGCTCCCAGGCAGACTAAATAACTTTTTGCCCGCTTTGAGGACAGTACAGTGCCACTGACACGGCCTGCAACGGAAACATGCGGTCTCTCCTTCACTGCAGCCGAAGTGAGTAAGACATTTAAACGTGTTAACCCTCGCAAGGCTGCAGGCCCAGACGGCATCCCCAGCCGCGCCCTCAGAGCATGCGCAGACCAGCTGGCCGGTGTGTTTACGGACATATTCAATCAATCCCTATACCAGTCTGCTGTTCCCACATGCTTCAAGAGGGCCACCATTGTTCCTGTTCCCAAGAAAGCTAAGGTAACTGAGCTAAACGACTACCGCCCGTAGCACTCACTTCCGTCATCATGAAGTGCTTTGAGAGACTGGTCAAGGACCATATCACCTCCACCCTACCTGACACCCTTGACCCACTCCAATTTGCTTACCGCCCAAATAGGTCCACAGACGATGCAATCTCAACCACACTGCACACTGCCCTAACCCATCTGGACAAGAGGAATACCTATGTGAGAATGCTGTTCATCGACTACAGCTCGGCATTCAACACCATAGTACTCTCCAAGCTCGTCATCAAGCTCGAGACCCTGGGTCTCGACCCCGCCCTGTGCAACTGGGTACTGGACTTCCTGACGGGCCGCCCCCAGGTGGTGAGGGTAGGCAACAACATCTCCTCCCCGCTGATCCTCAACACTGGGGCCCCACAAGGGTGCGTTCTGAGCCCTCTCCTGTACTCCCTGTTCACCCACGACTGCGTGGCCATGCACGCCTCCAACTCAATCATCAAGTTTGCGGACGACACAACAGTGGTAGGCTTGATTACCAACAACGACGAGACGGCCTACAGGGAGGAGGTGAGGGCCCTCGGAGTGTGGTGTCAGGAAAATAACCTCACACTCAACATCAACAAAACTAAGGAGATGATTGTGGACTTCAGGAAACAGCAGAGGGAACACCCCCATCCACATCGATGGAACAGTAGTGGAGAGGGTAGCAAGTTTTAAGTTCCTCGGCATACACATCACAGACAAACTGAATTGGTCCACTCACACAGACAGCATCGTGAGGAAGGCGCAGCAGCGCCTCTTCAACCTCAGGAGGCTGAAGAAATTCGGCTTGTCACCAAAAGCACTCACAAACCTCTACAGATGCACAATCGAGAGCATCCTGGCGGGCTGTATCACCGCCTGGTATGGCAACTGCACCGCCCTCAACCGTAAGGCTCTCCAGAGGGTAGTGAGGTCTGCACAACGCATCACCGGGGGCAAACTACCTGCCCTCCAGGACACCTACACCACCCGATGCTACAGGAAGGCCATAAAGATCATCAAGGACATCAACCACCCGAGCCACTGCCTGTTCACCCCGCTGTCATCCAGAAGGCGAGGTCAGTACAGGTGCATCAAAGCTGGGACCGAAAGACTGAAAAACAGCTTCTATCTCAAGGCCATCAGACTGTTAAACAGCCACCACTAACATTGAGTGGCTACTGCCAACACACTGTCAATGACACTGACTCTACTCCAGCCACTTTAATCATGGGAATTGATGGGAAATGATGTAAATATATCACTAGCCACTTTAAACAATGCTACCTTATATAATGTTACTTACCCTACATTGTTCATCTCATATGCATACGTTGATACTGTACTCTATATCATCGACTGCATCCTTATATAATACATGTATCACTAGCCACTTTAACTATGCCACTTGGTTTACATACTTATCTCATATGTATATACTGTACTCGATATCATCTACTGTATCTTGCCTATGCTGCTCTGTACCATCACTCATTCATATATCCTTATGTACATATTCTTTATCCCCTTACACTGTGTATAAGACAGTAGTTTTTTTTTGGAATTGTTAGTTAGATTACTTGCTCGTTATTACTGCATTGTCGGAACTAGAAGCACAAGCATTTCGCTACACTCGCATTAACATCTGCTAACCATGTGTATGTGACAAATAAAATTTGATTTGATTTGATTTGATTTGATTTGTACAGATGAACGTGGTACCTTCAGGCGTTTGGAAATTGCTCCCAAGGATGAACCAGACTTGTGGAGGTCTACAATTTGTTTTCTGAGGTCTTGGCTGACTTTTGTCTGTAAACAATGTTGGAAAAATTACTTGTGTCATACACAAAGTAGATGTCCTAACCGACTTGCCAAAACTATAGTTTGTTAACTTCTTGTGTCGAACAATCCCGTATCCGGGAGCGTAATCATAGCCTCAAGCTCATTACCATAACGCAGCGTTAGATTTTCAAAATATGCTTTTCAACCATAGCTCCACAAGCATTTGTGTAAGAGTATTGATAGCTAGCATAGCATTAAGCCTAGCATTCAGCAGGCAACATTTTCACAAAAACAATAAAAGCATTCAAATAAAATGATTTACCTTTGAAGAACTTCAGATGTTTTCAAGGAGGAGACTCTCAGTTAGATAGCAAATGTTCAGTTTTTCCAAAATATTATTTGTGCAGGAGAAATCGCTCCGTTTTGTTCATCACGTTTGGCTAAGAAAACAAAACAAAAATTCAGTCATTACAACGCCAAACTTTTTCCAAATTAACACTTTAATATTAACAAATTAACACAAATTCATATCGACAGAAACATGGCAAACGTTGTTTAGAATCAATCCTCAAGGTGTTTTTCACATATCTATTCGATGATAAGTCATTTGTGGCAGTTGGGTTTCTCCTCTGAAGCAAATGGAAAAATACACGCAGCTGGAGATTACGCAATAATTCCAACGGAGGACACCAAGCGAGCACCTGGTAAATGTAGTCTCTTATGGTCAATCTTCCAATGATATGCCTACAAATACGTCACAATGCTGCAGACACCTTGGGGAAACGACAGAAAGTGTAGGCTCATTCCCTGTGCATTCACAGCCATATAAGGAGACATTGGAACACAGCGCCTTCAAAATCCGGGGCTTTTCCTGTTTGAAATTTCATCTTGGTTTGTAGCATCAGTTCTGTGGCACTCACAGATAATATCTTTGCAGTTTTGGAAACGTCAGAGTGTTTTCTTTCCAAAGCTGTCAATTATATGCATAGTCGAGCATCTTTTTATGACAAAATATCTTGTTTAAAACGGGAACGTTTTTTTATCCAAAAATTAAAAGAGTGCCCCCTATATCGAAGAAGTTATCAAGATATTTGTGGAGTGGTTGAAAAACAAGTGTTAATGACTCCAACCTAAGTGTATGTAAACTTCCGACTTCAACTGTAGATGAAAACTCTCTTGGTAGATTAGTGTGGTCTACAGCTTATCATGAGATACTCTACTTTAGGTGAGCAAAACCTTGAGACTTCCTTAGATGTATCGTGCACCAGCTGTTGTTTACAAATATACATAGACCGCCACCTCCTGTCACCAAAGGCTTCTGTTCTATCCTGCCAATACAGTGTGTAACCCGCCAGCTGTATTGTATTCATGTCGTCGTTTAGCCACAACTCGGTGAAACATAAGACATTACAGTTTTAATGTCCCGTTGTTATGAAATATATGTTCTTGTAGTTTGTCCACTTTATTAACCAGCGATTGTATGTTGGCCAATAGTATTGATGGCGAAGGCAGATTAACCACTCGTTGCCGGATCCTTACAAGGCACCACGATCTCCTTCCGCGATATCTCCATATTTTCTCCTGCGAATGCCGGGGATGAGGGCCTCGTTGGGTGTCTGGAGTAAATCCCTCTCTTCCGACTCATTAAATAAAAATTCTTCCTCAAGGTGAGTAATCGCTGTTCTGATGTCCAGAAGCTGTTTTCAGTCATAAGAGACAGTAGCAGCAACATTATCTACAAAATAAGTTACAAACAATGTGAAAAAACAAACAAAATAGCACGGTTGTGAGGCAATAAATCGGCAGCCATCCCCTCTGGCACCATTATATCTTTAAACATGTTAAACCGTGTTCACATGTATTCAATCTAGAGTTCACATGTTAACACCACAATTTTCATGTGAGAAGAATAACATGTTTTCACCTTACATGAATTGCAGACTCACTTGGAATTTGCAGTGTCACGTGAACAATTTTCAAATGAATATTGAATTTAAATATTGAACTTTCACGTGAAAACCTAACTCTCCTGTGGAATTACATTTTCCTATGTGAAAAACATTCACATGAAAATCTCAATTGCACTTTCACATGTGCTTTTACATGTTGTCACGTGATCACGTGAAATTCATGTGGTTTTTCCGTAAGGGATACTACACTCAATATGGAATTTGTTCCATTCGTGGCTCGTGACAATCATCCTGCCAATATTCTTAAATGGTTTCCTCTCATTGCATGATGTTTGGGAAAGAGCCAATCTCCGCTCTCTGCTCTCTTTAAAGGTTGTGTGCGTGTCTGCTTGACCCGCTGGGATGGAAGGTGTGAGACATCCAGCCATCTGTTTATCCGGCTTGCAGGGTTGGGGTGCACCAGTTGCCGCTCTCTGTGAGTCCCAAATGGCACCCTATTCCCTATAGAGTGCACTACTTTTATTTCACTGTAGGAAATAGTGTGCCTATTTGAGACTCAGCCTCTGTTTGGCTCCTGGGGTCCTGGCATGTGGGCTCTGTGACAGATCTGGCCCTCCAGCTGGTTCTGGGATCAGCTCCAGGTAACAGGACAGTAACGGGGCGGATGTGTCGGGCCATCCCAGGAGACACCAAGCAATGTGATTCACCGTAAATTTCTATAAAACTCCCACCGGGCCCAGCCCAATGCTTCAACCCACCATGGGCCAGCGTCTATCCGGGCAACAGGTTTGGTCCATCAGAGTTAATGGATTAAAGTTGGTTAAACCTTTTACTGCAGTGGGCTAAATCAGGGTCATACAGAGTGTTCCTTGGTAGTCTTACATCTACTTTGAAACAAAATATACATCTCACACAAATGGTTATGGGTTTAAAACAAGAAGACACCTGTACCATGTCAGATATAGAGTTGAAATGTATTCATTTGTGAATTTACATCCCAATATTACACATTATATATATCCCAGAAGACTGAAATATAACACAACAGTTCGACATATTAATTATGAAAAATATGAATAACATTCCACCCATGAGGCCACTAGAGGGAGATCGACTGCAGGAAAGGGATATATACAATGACTTTTATATGACTTAAATTACTTTCTAAACAAGAAAGAAATACATGCTATGAACAGGAGGTAGGAAATCAGGTTTAAATGTAAAGCTTTAAATCTATTACCTGTAAGAGTGAGTCAGAAATAATAAAAAATATCTGTATGATTAAACCATTGGATCTGATGCAACTGAAAGTTCGAGACTTGAAATGTATAGAGAGAAAAAGCTTCACTCAGCCTTTGATTAGAATATTTTCTGAGGGCACTTTACAATGTCACCAGTGAGTTGTACTATTTTGAGTATGCTCTGTCTATGCTCTAAGCTGCTCTAACAAGTTTCCTTATTACAGTGATGCAACTTTGAATGAGATTAAGACACATGTAGCATAACCAGATTGACTTGTTAGTCATGTTCCAAACTACAAGCAATAGGCATAATATATTTAAAATGGTTTTCTATAAATCTCTGCAATCAGCACCCCTTAGCTAACACTGTAACAGCTTCACAATTCCTGTGGACATGTCTGCCTGTATCTAATACATGGGTCTGTATCCAACACGACGCCAGACGGTCACTCCCCGGAACATGATGCCTGCAGCAGCTTTGTGCAACCAGAGAGAGGCAGAGAGTCAGCACACATGCACACATGCACACACACACACACACACACACACACACACACACACACACACACACACACACACACACACACACACACACACACACACACACACACAGAGAGTCTTTTCAGAAGCAAGTGTCAATGCAGGAACACTCCAGGCCTTCTGAGAATATGTGTGCTCTTTATGTTACGACATGGCAACATTATCAGATGTGCAGAGATGGTGGGCAGGATTATGTTGCTGCTCAGCTGCTGCTTCTGGCACTCTCAAATATTCTGAGGGAGACAGAGAGAGAGAGAGAGAGAGAAAAGAGAGAGAGAGAGAGAGAGAGAGAGAGAGAGAGAGAGAGAGAGAGAGAGAGAGAGAGAGAGAGAGAGAGAGAGAATTACATTAAAAGATAGTGAGATGCAGAAAACATTTGACCTTCAAAGACTTCAGTTGGAAGAGAAAACAAGATGAGGCCTCCTGTTCTGATTCGATGCATGATACATAGGTTATACATGTTATCCTTGTGACGGAAATCATCCAGTCCATTTACAATCCTATTCTCTCATACTAATTATCTCATTCCTTTTTTTATCCACAAGGAGAATGATAATGGTATGAATACTGGCACAGTACTGACACAGTACAGATTAAGGGTAAATATGGACAGTCATGACCCATTACTAAATGAAATAAAAATGTGTCATTGACGTTTATGTAACTGGACTGCTTTCTTTTATAAGGTCCTTTGATGTAGTTTTATTCTGTCTTGCTCTTGGGTGAGAAACTGGGTAGGTTCTCACCCGAATTTTGGTAGATCATATTACTGGAGTTGTACTGACCAAGGGAATAGTTGTTATAGTGGTTATTGACAAGCCAGAAGGATTTATGTAAGCCAAAGAACATATCCACAAATAGAGTCCTTATAAATCAACTCAATCCAACTAAATATTGTGTTTCGATTTCTGGTTTAAGATTATTATGTCATAATTTTTGGATCGCTTGGTGATAAAAAAAAATATATATATTTTTTTTTATTTCACCTTTATTAACCAGGTAGGCTAGTTGAGAACAAGTTTTCATTTGCAACTGCGACCTGGCCAAGATAAAGCATAGCAGTGTGAACAGACAACACAGAGTTACACATGGAGTAAACAATTAACAAGTCAATAACACAGTAGAAAAAATGAGTCTATATACATTGTGTGCAAAAGGCATGAGGAGGTAGGCGAATAATTGCAATTTTGCAGATTAACACTGGAGTGATAAATGATCAGATGGTCATGTACAGGTAGAGATATTGGTGTGCAAAAGAGCAGAAAAGTAAATAAATAAAAACATCCCTTTTGGCCCGACAGTCTAAGGGGGATGGTAGTGAGACCCGTAACATAACTCATGCAAATTTGACACACTGAACTCTGTCTTCAAAGTAGTTGGTGAACCAGGCACGGCAGTCATCAGAAAAACTGAGGCTACTGAGTCTGCCGATAAGAATATGGTGATTGACAGAGTCGAAAGCCTTGGCAAGGTCGATGAAGACGGCTGCACAGTACTGTCTTTTTTTTTTAATGATATCGTTTAGTACCTTGAGCGTGGCTGAGGTGCACCCGTGACCGGCTCGGAAACCAGATTGCACAGCGGAGAAGGTACGGTGGAATTCGAGATGGTCAGCGACCTGTTTGTTGACTTGGCTTTCGAAGACCTTAGATAGGCAGGGTAGGATGGATATAGGTCTGTAACAGTTTGGGTCCAGGGTGTCTCCCCCTTTGAAGAGGGGGATGACTGCGGCAGCTTTCCAATCCTTGGGGATCTCAGACAATATGAAAGACGATGTGAAAGAGAGGTTGAACAGGCTGGTAATAGAAACCCTTCACATGCCTGCTCCTGTCCCAGTCCACCCATGGGAATGGCCCGCAGAGCCATGGCAGAGAATTCATGTGGACTACGCTGGTTCCCTTTGAAAAGCACATGTTTCTGGTTATAGTTGATGCCCATTCCAAATGGCCAGAGGTGTTTTGCACTGACTCCTCCACCTCAGCTAAGACGATAGAGTGTCTCAGAACAACGTTTGCACGCTTCGGTTTGCCACTGCAGCTGGTAAGTGACAAGTTTACAAGATTAATGTTAGTAAATGGAATCAAACACTCAACCTCAGCTCCGTACCACCCTGCCACCAATGGGTTGGCAGAACGCTTTGTGCAAACCCTAAAGCAAGGACTCTGTGCAGCAAAACGAGACGAAGGGACTTTGCAAACAAAACTGGCCAAGTTCCTGGCCTCCTACCGAAACACCCCACATGCCACAACAAATGAAAGCCCAGCCGCACTAATGTTCGGGAGGCCTCTCCGCACACAGCTGGACATCATGAAGCCAAACAGGCGTAATAAAGTGCTGAACAAACAAGCCAAGATGCTCTCCGGTGGCCGGGAGCGCCATCTCCAAACAGGACAGGAAGTGATGGTGCGAGACTACAGAAGAGGAGGGAAATGGACAAGAGGGACCGTACACACACAAATGGGACCCAGAACTTACCAGGTTCAAGTGAGCCCAGACATAATGTGGCGGCGTCACATTAACCAAATGCATTCCACGGAAAACAGCACAATAATAGAGAGAGAACAGGCACAGAGAGATCCTGAGAGTGACACACAGGGAACTATAGAGGACGGTGGGGCAGTAAAAAGACCCCAGGCTGAAAGAAGGGAACGTGTTGATGAAGGTGCTGCTATAGCGGAAGCTATAATCGAACAAGCACACACTGAGGATGTTCAAGAGCCTCCAGACAATCCGAGGCGCTACCCAGAATGAAGGCACCGTCCACCAGACAGACTAGACTTATAAACAAACAAACAAACAAACACTAACTGTTCAAGTTCAAATTAAAAGATACAAAATAACTACAACAAGTTCTGGGGAATGTTTTCAGTTGTGGTTTGGTAAAAGTAACTCTGATTGTATAAGAGAAGGAATGTTATGTTCTGTTAATTACTGATGTCCCCTTTAAGGATGGAGCACCCTTGGTCATGAGCAGTGTTGTTCTATGTTATTCTGGTACTAACTCGTTTGAGTAAATGTGAAGCTCCAGTTCAATTGCTTGTATTCAGAGTCTTTCTTATTACATAAATAAGTACTAAGTGTCAAGACACTACACACATCATGGCTCTACTTTGCAAACTCAACCATGTGCTATTCTCGTTATTCTTTTTGATATGTGTATGTTCTGTTTATGACTGCGATACCTGTTTGAGGTTTATGTTATTACACACTTTTACAGGCGTCAGATTTGCTGGAAACAGGCTGGAAAGTCAAATGTCAAAAGATAATTTCTGAACCAGCACAGATCAGTTCAGGTATTACTATACAGTACAGTATAACATTATTAAAGAGGCCAGAAGGGACTTAAAATCCCTGGTGGGAAAGGGTTTCGAGAAAAGCACGCAGCTGCCTCAGTGTCCTCTGGCCTGAGTGTGCTGGAGCTGGTTGTTCAGCGACATCTAGTCTATATGAACACATTCTGCTGGGTGAGGAGACTAGTGGGTGACAGGGCGTTGAAGAGAGGGACGAGAGGTATGAGATAAGTATGGTATGCTCCCCGGCATGGTGTGTGGCGTCCCTTATCGCAGCGATAAGTCGATTTCTGACATGTTGGTGACGAGTGGCTCCCTGTGAGATGACAGTCCTGCTGTATTTCATGTCATACGGTGGAATAACGGGGAGGACATGATCTCATGGAGTTCACATGCGTTATCTGGCATGGCGAGGGCTTGTGGGTCTGGAGTGGATGCCATGAGATGACTTGGCGCTTGACAGTTAGGAAGGACAGACAAAAGCTAGGAGAGTGTCTTCTGCATTTGCTCCAATCAAATGTTAACAAAGGTTTTCTTGGTATTAAAGGGGTAAAGGGATCAGTCGCTGGCTCTGCTCCTGAGGAAAACATCAAACTTTTTCGGCTGGTGGATGATATTTCTGTACGTGGTTGAAGTTGACCCTGACTCCCGTGCCTCAGAAACAGAAACCCAGTCCTTCCAGAGCGCCTCCCCCACTCTCTCCCCCACCCCTGTCGCTCTTGCCAATAAATAGAGGTTCTGAACTGGTTGAAACAAAAAAAAAAAGTTATGGTTTATATCGTTCCTCTCTGTTCCTTTTTAAACCTCTTTGGAATGACAAGTGTAGGGCACAGATGCGACTGAACTTTGGTGGGTGGTGAAGAGAGCGAGAGAGGTTGGAGGTGCAGGTAGCCGACACAGTCACACACGCTGGAAAATATATACAGTAGACATACATTAAGGAGGGAGGGGTTGGCATGTGTGTGTGTTGAAGGAAGCCGTTAAGTACTAGGAGAGGGGCAGGGGTAAAAGGGGGTGGAGGGGGCTAGAACGTGTAAACAGAGTAGATAGCATTTTAACCCCTTGCGAAATAGAATGTGGCAGAGTTCTGAGCTGTCAGAAAGCTATGAGACGGAATGCTAACGGCCTGTTTATCGGCACGATGTAAGGCAGGGAGCGGAGGGCTAGCGAGTGAGGAGCTAGGAATGAGCAGAGTCATTGCAGGTACTGTAACCTGACTCCTTACCATGTTTGTCTGTAGCAGCCTGGCAGCTACAACCTAGCCCACGAATGAAAGTTTACAACACACACTACCGGTCAAACATTTTAGAATACCTGTTCAATGTTTTTTCTTTATTTTTACTATTTTAACATTGTAGAATAATAGTGAAGACATCAAAACTATGAAATAACACATGGAATCATGTAGTAGCCAAAAAAGTGTTAAACAAACCAAAATATGTTTTATATTTGAGATTCTTCAAAAACAAGTCTTTGCCTTGATGACAACTTTGCACACTCTTGGCATTCTCTCAACCAGCTTCACCTGGAATGCTATTCCAACAGTATTGAAGGAGTTCCCACATATGCTGAGCACTTGTTGGGTGCCTTTCCTTCACTCTGAATTGAGGAGGCCAGGTCATCTGATGCAGCACTCTATAACTCTCCTTCTTGATCAAATTGCCCATACACAGCCTGGAGGTGCAGAACTGGTGTATGTGTAAAGAAATGCACAACCGTAGTGTGAAAGTATAGCGGAGGGCTCTGCAGTCATGCTGACCCGAAAGGTAACACTACTGGAAGCCTGGAAGAGGCACAGGACCTTTCTGAGGAAGAAAGCTAAAGACCTGGAAAGATGCCCTCGTGGATATTCACAGGTGGTGATTGGGGTTCACAGTCTCAATGTTAGGTTGTGAGTTAGAAGTTCTCTGTTTGTCCTTAAAGATGTGATGGTGGTCCGTGCTCAATTATCAACATGGTTACACTCAGAAAATAACTTGAATAAAATAAAACAATTTTATTGCTAATAATGTCCTAAATTGAATGGACCACATTGGTGGTTGTATGCAAAAGGGAATGGGTTTGATTGTCTCAGCCAAAGTCGACAGGTTTTGTTGTGCTAAGTAACATTTTATCTATCCTGGATTTTGGCAATATTTTGTGAGGAGTGCAGCAAAGCAGATATTCAACGCATTATTTTACAATCTTTAACACATTATTTTAAAATGATTGCAACTGGAAGTTTTGAGAAATGATATGATACAAATTTGTATTTCCTTGATTTATCAACTGGAACATAACTTTATTTTTTATTTTTTATTAGTTGTTCAGTAACCCAGCGTGACGTCTGTGTGTGTGCGTGCATCAGTGAGCAGCGTGCATCGAAAGAAATCAGCCAAGACCTCAGATAATAATTGTATACCGCCACGAATCTGGTTCATCCTTGGGAGCAATTTCCAAACGCAAGTATAACCACCATGATGCGGAAAGTGCAAGTCAATCCCAGAACAACAGCAAAGGACCTTGTGAAGATGCTGGAGGAAACAGGTACAAACGTATCTATATTCACAGTAAAACAAGTCCTATATTGACAAATCCTGAAAGGCCGCTCAGCAAGGAAGAAGAAACTGCTCAAAAAAAAAAGCCAGACTGCGGTTGACTGCAGACCGCACGTGGGGACAAAGATCGTACTTTTGTGAGAAATGTCCCCTGGTCTGATGAAACAAAAATAGAACTGTTTGGCCATAATGACCATCTTTGTGTTTGGAGGAAAAAGGGGAGGCGTGCAAGCCGAAGAACACCATCTCAACCGTGAAGCACGGGAGTGGCAGCATCATGTTGTGCGGTGGCTTTGCTGCAGGAGGGACTTCACAAAATAAAAAGGAAAATTATGTGGATATATTGAAGCAACATCTCAAGACATCAGTCAAGTTAAAGCTTGTTCACAAATGGGTCTTCCAAATGAACAATGACTCCAAGCATACTTCCAAAGTTGTGGCAAAATGGCTTAAGGACAACAAAGTCAAGGTATTGGAGTGGCCATCACAAAGCCCTGACCTCAATCCCATTGAAAATTTGTGGGCAGAACTGAAAAAGTGTGTGCGAGCAAGGAGGCCTACAAACCTGACTCAGTTACACCAGCTCTGTCAGGAGGAACTGGCCAAAATGTACATAATTTAATGTGGGAAGCGTTTGACCCAAGTCAAACCGTTTAAAGGCAATGCTACCAAATACTAATTGAGTGTATGTAAACTTCTGACCCACTGGGAATGTGATAAAAGAAATAAAAGCTGAAATAAATAATTCTCTCTAACATTATTCTGATATTTCATGTTCTTAAAATAAAGTGGTGATCCTAACTGAACAAAGACAGTGAATCTTTACAAGGATTAAATGTCAGGAATTGTGAAGAACGGAGTTTAAATGTATTTGGTGTATGTAAATTTCCGACTTCAACTGTAAATCTTGGTGGGGCAAATAGTAAAAAAAAAAAGTGGGATGCATGCCAGCAAAGCCACAACACAAGACCAATCAATACATTAATTGCACTATAACAGTGACAAACAATACCCACCAACTGCTAGGGCCACCATAAAGCTGTCCCAACATCCGTCCCAACATCTCACCACTGCTACATCTGGCTATCAGCGGCGCCTTGTCTGGCAGTGAAACAGTTAAAAAACATTGCAGATATGGCTGACTTGTTTAACCGAATGTGGTTTCTAATGACAATTGAGAAGTACTATGGCATAATGGGACGACAAGCGAATAAGAGGCAATCCGTAATTTCAATTAAGACATTAATGAGCGAACTAGGACGGACATAGTCAATATAACTATTTGTTTAGCACTTTAGAAATGTACAGAATGATAGAATTCAGAACATGGGCCGTTTTTACAGTGTTCTTCCTGTACACAAAGTCAGAAACATATGATAAATTAAGGGGGCATATAAGCAGACAATCTTACAATATTCAATGATTACATTTCTCTAAAACAGGTTATAGGCTACATGTGCACCACCAAGTCAGAACAGTAGGCGAAATTAAAAGGTGAAAATAGACCAAATTATTAGGGTGAGGCACATGGGCTACTAACAGCGTACTACACATACACCTAGTATTACTTTCTTGGCTACAGTATACATATCTCCCTGGTATATTACATCATTTATTCAGCAGCATACAATACATTTTTGGAGTCACCTTCTTGTGCTGTGCTCACTTGATCAGGAAGGTGACGTGGCGGTCCTTCGTGGGCAAATTTTGTCATCAAAGTCTGGCATTCTCTGGATTTACAGTGGTTTCAAAACAACTGGGTCCAATCATGATGACGTCATTGATATTCAGGTCGTAGCTCTAGAAAGATGCCAGATTTACAATTTCGAGTTGGATGACCGTTCAAAACATATTTTACCAGTCAGAGCTTGTTTATTCCCTACTTGTCATTTGTCTTGAACTCACTGAAGTCAAGTTTTTGCAGTTCCGTGTTAACAGTTGTTAAATAATGTTAAATGTTTATAATTTCATTCTTGGAAAAGAGCCCCTTAATCCCAGATTTGGGACCACACAGCCACTCCACTGAATTGCAGACTAGTGATTACTTTGCAATACTTGCCGAGTTAGCTACTGCCACTGATTCCTTCCAAACCACTCATTGTTGAATTAGAGATTTCCAAGTTGTTGTGCAGTGTTTATGCCCAATGGCCGATGAGCACCGATACGCTGTATCTATAATTTCTCTTAATTATTTATCTTCATATGACAAGGAATAAAAAGGATATGCCAGTAGATTGTCAACTTGATTCATAATGATGAGTGATAGCTAAGATTTGAAAGTATGATGTTGACAGGATCAGTCCAATCAAAGCTAGGTGATTTGACATCATTTTATCTGTGGCCAATGACTTTGAGCCTTCTTGGATTGGATTGGCACTTCTAAAGTAACTCTATGGCAGAACCCAAGTGGCTTTAATTTTCTAGGTCTACCCTTAGACTTGGCAGTGACGTAGTGTCCCCATGAGTGACAGAACACTGAGCCAAAAACGCTCCGTGTTTTCTGATGGCTTGCCCCACCACCACAGAAAGCACTGAGCTAGGCTGAAACCTGCATTTTGGAGCTGCCTTACTCAAGAAAACAAAATAGAGGCCATGTTAGTATTACATTGTTTTCAAACTGATATGTGACACGTATTAATGCCAAAATAACATGCAAAACAGGCAAGCCCCCCCCCCCCCCCCCAAAAAAAAAAAAAAGAATGTATTTATTTTTGGGGGATAAAAAAATTGTCAAAAAAATGTGGGACTCAAAGCCCGTCCTGCCCGAATGACTGGTCGCCCTGGTATGCATGCACACCTGTGGAGCCACCAGCCACACTGCCTTGGTATGGTCAAAATAATTTTATTTAGAAGTCGTCTTGTCATTGTAAAGGAGTTTCTGTTGACGAAAGGGAAGATGATTCTGTAAAGTGGTTTCAAGGCTACGGATTGTTGTAAAAAGTGCAGATGAAGGCTTGGCTGCTCAAAAACACAGAAAAGGACCCACATGTCTGAGTTCACATTTCAGCTGAAGCTGCTGCACAGTATCCTCACCCAGTCTTTTCTCTTTGTACCTGTCCCTCCCCATGAAATACCCTAATGAAACAATATGCCAAAACATGTTGTTTTAAATAATGCATTTTAAATATGTATTTTTTCAACTTCCATTTTCATGCCTAATATCTTTTCATCTTCCTGATCCATCCCTCCAACTCACAGCACACTAGTTAAATAAAGGTTACATTTAAAAAAAAACCTGCTGAGAGACCCCAGTGTGGTTGCATTTCTCGCCCAGCAGAATGCCAAGATGGACGCCCTGCTCCCTCCCACAGGCACCGAAGTGTTTCGCCGCTTCACCCTTGAATCGTTGGCGGAGATAGAGAGGTGGATGGCTGAGGAAGCAGAGGAGCAGGAGAGAAAAAAGGCCCTGAACATTGAGGTACATTAAACATTTTTGTCATTTTGCAGAACTTATCCAGATTACAGAGTGACTTTACAATCAGTGGATTTAAATAAGGTAATTAAAATGTCCATATATCACAGTCAAGCCATTGCAAGTAAAACTTGCTTTCAAAATAGCTGCTATCTGCAAAATCAGTGCTCGTAAGAAATGGTAAAGTGTTTGTAATTATGTTTTTTTAACCTTTCCGGAGGTGACAGAGGAGGACCTGTCAAAGCCAGCCGTCGACCTGGATGCCAGCAAGGCCCTGCCATTCATCTACTGAGACCCGCCACCTGAGCTGTTCAACACGCCTCTGGAGGAACTGGATCCATTCTACAAATCACACAAAGTGAGGACTGCAGCCCATGTCCCTTAGTGGCCTGAGGGCTGAGGGTTCACATAACCAGACATCATCACAAAGTTATTTCCTTTACAATAAGCTCAAATCAGAGGTGTATTTACACATTCCAAGTAATCTTATTATATTGTTATTATTCAGAGGGTAAATGCCCTCTGATTACAACAATTACAACAAACTCTATTTCGCTAATATCTTTGAGACAAACATCAATACATTCAATTAAAGTAAAGATAATATTGGACTTCAAATATTTCTTCACTAATCTTTACTTCTTGTTTTTCAGACCTTTATTGTCATCACCAAAGGGAATACAATCTTTAGGTTCAATGCTGAGCCTGCCTGCTATATTCTAACACCCTTCAGTATTCTCAGGAGAGGATCCATCAAAATTCTCATACATTCATATCCTTTCAATACAAATATCTCACTGATCTACATTATACATAAATATTACTTAGGATCCTGCTGAATGTTCAGAGTCCAATAAATGTGCTACGGTGTATTTGTGTGTATGTGTGTGTGTGTGTGTGTGTGTGTGTGTGTGTGTGTGTGTGTGTGTGTGTGTGTGTGTGTGTGTGTGTGTGTGTGTGCATGTGTGCATAGGTGTGGAGAATCAGAGCAGGTCGTTAGTCCGGTTCAGCAGTGATCAGCAGTCTGATGTCCTGTAGATTGAAACGGTCTCTGAGCCTGTTGTTATCGGACCTCATGATCCGATACCATGTGCCCGACAGTAAGGGAGTGAACAGCTCGAGGCTGGGGTGTGTGGGGTCCTTGATGATGCTGCTGGCCTTCCTCTTCACCATTTCGAGTAGATGTCCTGGATGGGTGGGGGCACTGAGCCATCTTCACTACTCACTGAAGGGCCTTGCAGTCATGGATGGAGCAATTCTTGTATCAGGCCGTGATGCAACCAGTCAGAATGCTCTCGATGGTGTAGCAGTAGTATATGAAGAGGACCCGGGTGGCATTGCAAATTTCTTCAGCCACCTTAGGAAGTAGAGACTCTGTTGCACCCTCTTGACAAGAATGGTAGGGTTGTTGGTCCATGTCATGTCTTTGGTGATGTGAACACTGAGGAGCAGAAAACTGCTGAAAACTACAGCAGTCCTGTTGATGTGGATCAGACATGTTCCCTCCTCTGATTCCTGAAGTCAATAATCAACTCTTTTGTTTGGCTGACTTTGAGAGAGAGGTTGTTGTCCTGGCACCGCAATGCCAGTTCACTTACCTCCTCCCTATATGCTGACTCGTCGTTGTTGGTTCAGGCTTACAACCTTGATGATGGAGTTGGTGTCGTGCAAAGCCACACAGCCGTGTGTGAACAGGAAGTACAGCAGAGGGCTGAGGACACACCCCTGGAGGGCCTCTTTGTTAAGAGTCAGTGTGGAGGAGGTGTTGTGCCAATCCTCACAGTCTGTGGTTGGCCCGTCAGGAAGTCCAGCATCCAGTGCAGAGAGTGGTATCCAGACGCAGAGTTCTGAGCTTGGTGTCAAGCTTGGAGGGAACAATAGTGTTGAATGCTGAACTGTAGTCAATGAACAACATCCTCACAAAGGTGTTCCTTTTGTTCAGATGTGTTACGGCCGTGTGAATAGCAATGGAAATGGCATCTTCTGTGGATCTGTTGGAGCAGTAGACAAATTGGAGTGGGTCCACTGTGCCTACATGCTGGCCTTGATGTGGGCCATGACCAGCCTCTCAAAGCACTTCTTGACAACTGGGGTGAGCGTGATGGAGCGATAGTCATTTGTGCATGTCATCTTCTTTTTCTTGGGCACTGGGACGATGGTAGTCTCTTTGAAGCAGGTGGGGACTACAGCCTGGGACAGGGACAGATTAATGATGTCAGAGAAGACACCCGTCAGCTGGTCAGCACACACTCTGAGGATGCGGTCAGGAATGCCATCTGTGTCAGAGTATTCACTCTTTTGAGAGTTTTCCTCACGTCAGGCTCAGAGAGCAAAGGCACCTGGTCTTCCGGAGCAGCTAGACTCTTCTTGGATGGATCGGTATTGTCTGTCTCGAAGCGAGCATAGAAGGTGTTAATGGGCACCACACTTCGGCTTCGGTGGGCACCACACTGCTGGATTTGATTTGTAGTCCGTGATAGTCTAGTCCTTGTCACATGCGTCACGAGTCTGAGTTGTCAAGCATCAATTCCATTTTGAGTCTGTATTGTCTATTTGCTTCCCTAATGGATTTGCGGAGCTCGTATCTTCTTGCCTTGTTCTTGTCGCAAGCCACCGAGTCATCTGGGTGTGTTCTGTTGACATTGAATGCTGCAGTACAGGCACTCAGCATGGTACGGATATCTCTGTTCATCCAGGGTTTTTGGTTTTGGTAAGTCCCTCTTGTTATTGTGGGTCCAAATATCATCAACACATTTCCAAATGAAGCCTGTGACTGATGAAGTACACTACCGATCAAAAGTTTGAACACCTACTCATTCAAGGATTTTTCTTTATTTTTTTACTATTTTCTACATTGTAGAATAATACTGAAGACATCAAAACTATTTGAGATTCTTCAAATAGCCACCCTTTGCCTTGATGACAGCTTTGCGCACTCTTGGCATTCTCTCAACCAGCTTCACCTGGAATGATTTTCCAACAGTCTTGAAGGAGTTCCCACATCTGCTGAGCACTTGTTGGCTGCTTTTCCAGTTTGGTTGAGGTCGGGGGATTGTGTAGGCCAGGCCATCTGATGCAGCACTCCGTCACTCTCCTTCTTGGTCAAATAGCCCTTACACAGCCTGGAGGTGTGTTGGTTGAGTGTCCTGTTGAAAAACAAATGACAGTCCCACAAAGCACAAACCAGATGGGATGCTATAACGCTACAGAATTTTGTGTTTGCCATGCTGGTTAAGTGTGCCTTGAATTCTAAATAAACCACAGACAGTGGCACCCCCACACCATCACACCTCATCCTCCATGCTTTACGGTGGGAAATACATATGCGGAGATCATTCATTCACCCATACCGCATCTCACAACAAAAACATCTCAAATTTTGACTCCAGATCAAAGGACAGATTTCCACCGGTCTAATGTCCATTGCGCGTGTTTCTAGGCCCAAGCAAGTCTCTTCTTATTGTTGGTGTCCTTTAGTAGTGGTTTCTTTACAGCAATTTGACCATGAAGGCCTGATTCACACAGTCTCCTCTGAACAGTTGATGTTGAGATGTGTCTCTCACGTGAAGTCTGTGAAGAATGTATTTGGGCTGCAATTTCTGTGGATGGTAACTCTAATGAACTTATCCTCTGCATCAGAGGTAACTCTGGGTCTTCCTTTCCTGTGGCGGTCCTCATGAGAGCCAGTTTCATCATAGCGCTTGATGGTTTTTGTGACTGCACTTGAAGAAACTTTCAAAGTTCTTTACATTTTCCGGATTGAGTGACATTCATATCTTAAAGTAATGATGGACTGTCATTTCGCTTTGCTTATTTGTGCTTTTCTTGCGATAAAATTGACTTTTACCAGATAGGGATATCTTCTGTAGACCTCCCTACTTGGTCACAACACAACTGATTGCTCAAACACATTAAGAAGGAAAGAAGTTCCTCAAATTAACTTTTAAGAAGGCACACCTGTTAATTGAAATGCATTCCAGGTGACTATCTCTTGAAGCTGGTTGAGAGAATGTCAAGAGTGTGCAAAGTTGTCATCAAGGCAAAGGGTGGCTATTTGAAGAATCTCAAGTATAAAATATATTTGTTTAACACTTTTTGGATACTACTTGATTCCATATGTGTTAATTAATAGTTTTGATCTCTTCACTCCCCACTGGGACAGTGATTAGGGTGTTAGTCATTGGCGCTGGTGGCTTGGGTTTGAGACCTGCTAGAGTAGTCACCCTACTCACACGTCCATAGCAATATATGTTAATGGCATTATTTGGCAACAGTTACAACACACCTAATTGATATAATTAAAATGAGTTTTAGCATCGGAAACTACTGTCAGGTAAACAGGAGCTCAAAATGTTTTCAATTTCCTTACACCATGAATTATTGATGAGGAAACATACTGTACCTCTCCCCTACTCGTATCAGAAGCTGCCGTTCGATGGGAAATAGTAGTGATTCTATAATGTGATTTTAATTAAAGATTTTTACAATCCAGTATGTTACCCATTAGCGACTACCAACTACTATATTCATATGAATTAAAGATATAAATAAAATAAAAAGTGTTATTAAAAAATGTACTCATTAAATTGGTCCATAGAATTAGATTTGAAAACCATTGTAATGCCATGTTATTTCCTTAATATGGGTACATTATTTAGCATGTTCATCATGTAAACAATCATGTCCAACTGTGTGTTCATGACGATGAGTGACCCTCTGGAGTAAAACTGTTGAGTAAGTTTCAAACCTACGTAGGAGATTATTAATGTTTTGTGAAAACTATATTGACTGCTTCAGGTTCCCATGTATTTTCAAGTCAGTATCTACATTTTGGGGTGGGGGCACTTTAAAAATATATGTAAATGTTCATATAAATATCAGCGATTTTTTGTAATTATTTAAAAGGTTGGTCATAACATTATTGAGAGTAATTATAACAACTACAAAGTTTCACCAAAAGCTATTTATAAAGCTTCTCTCTCTTATTTTTGCATTACAGATATGTTTTCACTGGTATCTATACCTTTGAGGCAACAATTAAAGTGTTGTCCAGAGGCTTCTGTGTTGGAGATTTCAGATCCATGGAACTGGCTGGATTTTATGGTGATCAGCATGGCGTGAGTATTTGGAGAGTGATTGCCGTCAGTCATCAGCGCAGAACCATTAGACACGGCAGGTGTTAGAGTGTGTGTGTATTTGTGTTTCTTTGTGTGTATGTGTGCATGAGTGAAGGAGTAAGGTCAAAGGTCAGGAAGGTCAAAGGACATCACCAATGGCTCTCTCTCTCTCTCTCTCTCTCTCGCTCTCTCCCTCCATTCACTCTCTCTCTAAACCCTCTGTCTACTACATCAAATACGACGATGACTTCCACGTCCACGACCTGGTCAAAACCACCTAGAATACAACTTTATTCGCTCAAAACCACCGAGAAAGGACTAGTCCCTAGATCCTCACACCTGTGCACTCACCTCACCTACAAATATTTGAGTTACCGTACATATAAGTGGGTTAAGGATCCTGCTATCAAAATATGAAACGGAGCTTGTTTCTATGGAGCCCAATGCGATCTAGTTTCTTTCAAATTTCTTTTTGTAAGTGTCACCCTTCTTCAAACATTGAAACTTTTTCTGGTGAGTCCCAGCCACATCATGACGTATACCACTTCATAACTAAATCTCCATATGGTCTTACTGGTCTAGTCACACTCCTGCCTTCTGCTGTCAGTTTGCAGATAACACTGCCATTTGGCTCTAGAAGTGGACAGTTACCCCGAGCTAAACATATCCTCCACTAAACCATATATTTTACAATAGCAACCCTCTGATCCTCTATGTTAGAATAACAACTTAGCCAATGGTATTGTATTAAATGTACATTTAAAGTCCATGAAACTGAACAGATTTTTGTCCAACTGACACATCAACTATCAACTTCTCTATTCTAATATGCTGGTTGTGTTGTCATGTTTTGTGCTCGGCAGGTGTCCGTTGACCTGGGCAACATGTCTGCCCTCAAGACGTTCTGTGTTCTCTGAGCCCTTAAAACAATCACTGTAATTCCTGGTCACATAAGAAGTTTGTTTACTGCACCACCTGCTTTTGAACATCTGCTTTGGGTCCTGTGTAGCTCAGTTGGTAAGTGTGTGGTGCTAGCAACTCTAGGGTTGATTTGGGTTGTATTCCCACACTGTTTTGTAAGTCACCTTGAAAAAGGCATCTGCTAAATTGCATCTATTATTATATCATAAGCACAATGCTCTGCAAGCTACACAATAAAAAAAAAAGAGTTACTAATGACACCATACAGACAACAAGGATATCAAGCACAATCACATTTTCTCGACGTTATGTTCATTCTTCGACAAATCGTTTTCAGGTCACCGATTATTTGAATTGTTTTTTTCTGGTTATTTTAAGGTCTGAAAACCATTGCTTTGATCCAGTCAGTGAAGAAGCTGGTTGATGTGATGATGCTAACAGTGTTCTGCCTGGCTGTGTTCGCTCTGGTCGGCCTTCAACTGTTCATGGGAAACCTGAAGCAGAAGTGTGTTTACTGGCCTCCTGTGTAATGGCGTTTAAACTCGACCAACATGGACAACATCACTATGGCCTTCAACAACACCAGTTGTTTTAATGACGATATGGGCTACAATAGCACAAACAGCAGCAACAGTACGTGGGACTTCAAGGCATACATCGACGATAAAGGTATTGACGGGTTTTTGATGGCACATTGATGTGTGGAAGGGGAGTTGATAATCGCCTCATGAACCATTATATTATGTTAAATGGAAATGTATCATGGCACTTACTGTATGATAGTTTTAAATAAGTATATATAAATCTGTACAAGTCTATATACGATGTGAGCAAATGAGGTGAGATAAAGGGAGGTAAAAGGCTAAAAAAGGCCATGGTGGCAAAGTAAATACAATATAGCAAGTAAAACACTGGAATGGTAGATTTGCAGTGGAAGAATGTGCAAAGTAGAAATAAAAATAATGGGGTTCAAAGGAGCAAAATAAATAAAGTATGTAAAATGAAGTATATCACAGTATGGCCTTAGAGATACGGACAAAAAATGAAATGCTGGGTCTCTGGAGGATACAAGGTCGTTACATCAGGTGCTTTGCCACAAGGGATAATCCTTTAACCTCCATGCATGCTATTTGTTCTTGAATGATTTCTGAAGCATCTATGTAGGCCTTATAAATGGCTTATGAAGGCCTTCATTAAGCCTTTATGAAAAGTTGTGATTAGTTTCAATTGGGACCCCAAAAGTATATCCCGTTTCCAACAACACGTTAAATAAGTATATATAAATCTGTATAAGTATTATACACATTTGAAAAAGAAATACAAAAAATGTATGCTTCAGTAAAACTATGGGCTATAATGACACAGAGTGTGGCAACAGCACATGGGAAAATGCATACATCAATGATTAAGGTAGTGACAGGCTTTTAATGGCACATTGATTCAGGGAATTGATAATGACTTACTGAACCGTTAACTATATGTTAGTTGGGATTTTGTCACAGTACTATTAAGTACAGTGCCTTTGGAAAGTATTCAGACCCTGTGATTTTTTCCCACATTTCATAATGTTACGTTACAGCCTTATTCAGCAATATACACACAATACCCAAAGATGAACTGAGCAAAGTACAGAGAGATCCTTGATGAAAACCTGCTCCAGAGTGCTCTGAATCCTAGACTGGGGCGAAGGTTCACCAACAGGACAACGTCCCTAAGCACACAGCCAAGACAACGCAGGAGTGGCTTCGGGACTAGTCTCTGAATGTCATTGAGTGGCCCACTTTCCTGCAGTCAGCATGCCAATTGCATGCTCCGTCAAAACCTGAGACATCTGTGACGTTGTGTTGTGTGACAAAACTGCACATTTTAGAGTGGCTTTTATTGTCCTCAGCACAAGGTGCACCTGTGTAATGATCATGCTGTCTAATCAGCTTCTTGATATGCCTGCCAGGTGGATGGATTATCTTGGCAAAGGAGTAAAACTCTCTAAAAGCAATGTAAACAAGTTTGTGCACAAAATCTGAGAGAAATAAGAGGTTTGTGCGTATGGACAATTTCTGGGATCTTTTATATTATCTTATGAAACATGGGACCAGCACTAAATGTTGGTCCCAGGCTTGTTTACGAGTTGCTGTGCTTTTTGTTGCCAACCTATTTTGCTATTTTCCAAGCTATTTTGCTACCTGACAACGTTTACGTTTTTTACTTTTTAATTACCGTTTATATTTTAGTTTTTTCCCTCAACTTTTTCACTCCGGACGCTTTATCTGGACACGATTCGTCAGGACCTCCAACAGCCGAAGCTAAGTAGTAACATTAACATGATGCCTTCTACTTGCAGTCGCTGTACTCGCCTTACGGTGAGGATAACTGTGCTACAAGCCCAGCTTCAGACGCAATCGTTAGGCAAGTGTAATTTCAGTGTAGGAAAGGATGAAACAGCGTCTGTGCCACCAGTAAGTACAGATGGTAGTATAAATCCCCTGGCACAGTCCCCGCAGCCGGACAACTTTCTCACCGTTTCTAGGAGGAAATGCCTTAGGAATACTCAACCGGTGTCGCTCATTCAGCCGACATAAACTTTCAACCGGTTTTCCCCATTAAGCAGCGAGTCGGAGTCAGAGGCCGAGCCTTATCTGGTCTCTACTCATCCCGTTACAGGGTCTGAGACGCCGAAGCTTCCCACCATTAGCTCTGACAAATTGAAAACTCTAGTCATTGGCGACTCCATTACCCACAGTATTAGACTTAAAATGAATCATCCAGCGATCTGACACTGTTTACCAGGGGGCAGGGCTACCGACGTTAAGGCTAATCTGAAGATTGTGCTGGCTAATGCTAAAACTGGCGAGTGTTGAGAGTATAGAGATATTGTTATCCACGTCGGCACCAACGATGTTGTTGCAACAAATCAAATCAAATCAAATCAAATTTTATTTGTCACATACACATGGTTAGCAGATGTTAATGCGAGTGTAGCGAAATGCTTGTGCTTCTAGTTCCAACAATGCAGTAATAACAAACAAGTAATCTAACTAACAATTCCAAAAACTACTGTCTTATACACAGTGTAAGGGGATAAAGAATATGTACATAAGGATATAGGAATGAGTGATGGTACAGAGCAGCATAGGCAAGATACAGTAGATGATATCGAGTACAGTATATACATATGAGATGAGTATGTAAACCAAGTGGCATAGTTAAAGTGGCTAGTGATACATGTATTACATAAGGATGCAGTCGATGATATAGAGTACAGTATCTACGTATGCATATGAGATGAATAATGTAGGGTAAGTAACATTATATAAGGTAGCATTGTTTAATGTGGCTAGTCATATATTTACATAATTTCCCATCAATTCCCATTATTAAACGTCTACGTCTGTGATTATCATCGAAGAGAATTCTCTTGGTAGATAATGCGGTCTACATTTGATTGTGAGGAATTCTAAATTAGGTGAACAGAAGGATTTGAGTTCCTGTATGTTTCTTTCATCACACCATGTCACGTTGGCCATAAGGCATACGCCCCCGCCCCTCTTCTTACCAGAAAGATGCTTGTTTCTGTCGGCGCGATGCGTGGAGAAACCCGCTGGCTGCACCGCTTCGGATAGCGTCTCTCCAGTGAGCCATGTTTCCGTGAAGCAGAGAACGTTACAGTCTCTGATGTCCCTCTGAATGCTACCCTTGCTCAGATTTCATCTTCCTTGTTGTTAAGAGACTGGACATTGGCAAGAAGAATGCTAGGGAGTGGTGCACGGTGTGCCCGTCTCCGGAGTCTGACCAGAAGACCGCTTCGTTTCCCTCTTTTTCTGAGTCGTTTTTTTGGGTCGCTGCATGTAATCCACTCCGTTGTCCTGGTTGTAAGGCAGAACACAGGATCCGCGTCGCGAAAAACATATTCTTGGTCGTACTGATGGTGAGTTGACGCTGATCTTATATTCAGTAGTTCTTCTCGACTGTATGTAATGAAACCTAAGATGACCTGGGGTACTAGTGTAAGAAATAACACGTAAAAAAACAAAAACTGCATAGTTTCCTAGGAACGCGAAGCGAGGCGGCCATCTCTGTCGGCGCCGGAAGTAAACGTAGCTTCTGCGTGTAAATCAGCTAGAAAGATGTGTCGGCATCGAGTAATTGTCTCTGGCCCCCTCCCAGTTAGGGGGAGTAATGAGCTCTACAGCAGAGTCTCACAACTCAATCGCTGGTTGAAAACTGTTTTGTGCCCCTCCCAAAAGATAGAATTTGTAGATAATTGGCCCTCTTTCTGGGACTCGCCCACAAACAGGACCAAGCCTGACCTGCTGAGGAGTCACGGACTCCATCCTAGCTGGAGGGGTGCTCTCATCTTATCTACCAACATAGACAGGGCTCTAACTCCTCTAGCTCCACAATGAAATAGGGTGCAGGCCAGGCAGCAGGCTGTTAGCCAGCCTGCCAGCATAGTTGAGTCTGCCACTAGCACAGTCAGTGTAGTCAGCTCAGCTATCACCATTGAGTCCATGTCTGTGCCTCAACCTAGGTTGGGCAAAACTAAACATGGCGGTGTTCGCCTTAGCAATCTCACTAGGATAAAGACCACCTCCATTCCTGTCATTATTGAAAGAGATCATGATACCTCACATCTCAAAATAGGGCTACTTAATGTTAGATCCCTTACTTCAAAGGCAATTATAGTCAATGAACTAATCACTGATCATAATCTTGATGTGATTGGCCTGACTGAAACATGGCTCAAGCCTGATTAATTTACTGTGTTAAATGAGGCCTCACCTCCTGGCTACACTAGCTAACATTTAACATTTATGATAGCAAATTTCAATTTACCCCCAAAAAATGACTTTTCCGTCTTTTGAGCTTTTAGTCATGAAATCTATGCAGCCTACTCAATCACTTTTTATAGCTACTGTTTACAGGCCTCCTGGGCCGTATACAGCGTTCCTCATTGAGTTCCCTGAATTCCTATCGGACCTTGTAGTCATAGCAGATAATATTCTAATCTTTGGTGACTTTAATATTCACATGGAAAAGTCCACAGACACACTCCAAAAGGCTTTCGGAGCCATCATCGACTGAGTGGGTTTTGTCCAACATGTCTCTGGACCCACTCACTGTCACAGTCATACTCTGGACCTAGTTTTGTCCCATGGAATAAATGTTGTGGATCTTAATGTTTTTCCTCATAATCCTGGAATATCGAACCACCATTTTATTATGTTTGCAATTGCAACAAATAATCTGCTCAGACCCCAACCAAGGAACATCAAAAGTCATGCTATAAATTCACAGGCAACACAAAGATTCCTTGATGTCCTTCCAGATTCCCTCTGTCTACCCAAGGACGCCGAGGACAAAAATAAATTAACCACCTAACTGAGGAACCTTGCGCAATACCCTAGATGCAGTTGCACCCCTAAAAACTAAAAACAGTTCTCATAAGAAACTAGCTCCCTGGTACACAGAAAATACCCGAGCTCTGAAGCAAGCTTCCAGAAAATTGGAACGGAAATGCCGCCACACCAAACTGGAAGTCTTCCGACTAGCTTGGAAAGACAGTACCGTGCAGTACCGAAGAGCCCTTACTGCTGCTCGATCATCCTATTTTTCTAACTTAATTGAGGAAAATAAGAACAATCCGAAATTCCTTTTGATACTGTCACAAAGCTAACTAAAAAGCAGCGTTCCCCAAGAGAGGATGGCTTTCACTTTAGCAGTGATAAATTCATGAACTTCTTTGAGGAAAAGATTATGATTATTAGAAAGCAAATTACGGACTCCTCTTTAACCCTCCCGTGGTCCTGGTACTGTGTCTAGTCCCCGCGTCCTCCGGGTCACCCTGTCCCGTCCTGGCTAAAGGCCCAATGTGCGCAAGTGTGACAGTAGGTGTGTGAACAGCCTTTGCAGATGTATTTCTTACACCTGCAGCACACCGTGTGTGTCTTTGAGTCCTTCTTGGGTGGGCAGAGCTGACACCTCTTCCTCTTACTTGCCCCGGTGGTGGCCGGGCAACGAGCGGGGCAGCGGCCATGCCAGCGGCGGGGCCCTGGCGCTGTTGATCAGGAGGCGCCGCCGTAGCACTCTGTAGGACTTTGACAAGGGCTGACGCCGCTTCGGTGCGGGGCAGATGCTGCCTTCTTTGGATCAGCGGCTTCACGAGTGCCTTTCCCAGCTGCTCGAGGAACACCCTGCGCTTGTTCCGCTTGCCAGGCATCCAGTCAGGCTTGATCTCTCGCCATATGACAAAGGCGTTGTAGGAGGACACGTCGAGGATGTTGTGGAAGACGACCAGGGGCCAGCGGGCAGTCATCCGTCTGCAGCTGTAGGTGCCCACCACCTTGTCTAGGTTGTCCACGCCGCCCTTGTTGCAGTTGTAGTCTAGGATGAGGGCCGGCTTCTTGTCGCGACGATCGCTGATGTGGCCCTCTGTGTGCAGCGTGCTCAAGAGTAGCACGTTCTTGTTTCTCTTTGCCAGGTAGGACACCAGAGTGGCGGTGGGCGTGAAGGCGAACCTGGAGGACAGGACCTGTCTGCCCCTGGACTCGAGCAGCGCGGGCGGGAGCTCGGCCTTGTTCCTTCTCACCGTGCCCACCATGGTGAGGTTCCTCTCGAGGAGCCGCTGGCCCAGGTCGCAGGAGGTGAAGAAGTTGTCGCAGGTGACGTTGCGACCGCTCAGGCCCGTTGTCAGATCGAGGACGACGCGCATCCCCTGGTTCTTCTCGGGGCCTCCGCCGGCCGCCTTGCCGGTGTACACTTGCATCTTCCAAGCGTAGCTGGACTTGGCGTCGCAGGCCACCCACGACTTGATGCCGTATTTGGCCGGCTTGCTGGGGATGTACTGACGGAAGGGACAGCGGCCTTTTTGGAAAGGGGACAAGACATTAGTGTGGTTACCGTGTGCAACGGGGTAGACAAAAGGGCCAACCGTTGTGTCACACACGCTCTGTATAGACATGTAAGCACACGCGCACGCACGCGCACAAGCGCAAGCACAGTACCTCTGAACGGGACCAGTTGCTCGTCCACCGTCACGTCGGGCCCCGGGTTGTAGAGGGCCGGCAGCCGCGCCTCCCACAGGTCCCAGACCTCCCGTATGGCTGCGAGTTTGTCCGTGGCGAGTCTGGTGGGTCTCGACTGGCGGTCGTCGAATCGCAGCAGCCTCGAGTACCTGTGAAAGACCTTGAGCGACATGGTGGCTCGGAACACGGTCCTGCCGCTCTCGGTGTCCCACAGGCTTGCCGCGGCCTCGCCCGGGACCTGTAGACGCCCGCTAGGATCAGCAGCCCTAGGTAGGCGCGCAGGTCCGTGGCGTCCATGGGTCGCCAGCCGTCGCCGTATTTTCTGGCCCCGTGCAGGTTCGTCATTTCCACAATTATCCTTTCTATCGCCGGCGTGACAAACAGGTGGAAGGCGGACGCGATGTCGCGGGCCTGTGTCGCGGCATAGGCCGTGGGGCCCGGAGCCTGGTCCGGCCCGGCGCGGCAGATCGCCAGGGGCCCGCGGTGGCGGCCGTAGGCCACGGGGACCACTCGATTTTGCCGTTCTTCGACAGCAACGGCGGCTCCCGTCGGTCCGGGGCCGAGGAGATCTCTTCCTCATCGCGGTCCTCGGGCGGCTCTTCCTCGGGCTGCTCTTCCTCAGAAGAGGGAGAAGAGGCATCGTCGACCTCGCGGCGCTCGGGGTTGTATTCCTCTCCGTCTTCGTCTTCCGAAACCTCTTCCTCTTCCTCCTCCTGGCAATCCGAGTAGTCTTCTTGGTCCACGCTGGACAAGATCTGTTCTAGAACCTGCGCGGCCGTAAAACGTGCGGCCATGGCCGATTGGTGGAGCCGAGCAGGTCCGCTGAGCTGCGGGGAAGAGCGCACTTGGCACGGGTGGGGCGCCGGTCACTTTGTGGGTGTGTGGGTGTGTGGGTGTGTGCGGGTTGGTGTGGGTGGGCGCCAATGACAATATTAGTATCCTCTCTATTACGTAGGGCCGGCCGGACGGCTTACGCGGGATACCGAGACCCGAAAATGCTCGAGGCTCGCTTGCGCGCACCTGTGTAGCCCTGTGCAGTCGACCCAACCCCCAGCCGAGCAACAAGAACACTCGGCTGCTCTCTAGCACACAGCGGAGCACAGGTCCGGACCTGTGCAGCGGCCGGCTGGCTCTGCGCTCTGACCCACGAGAGCAGAGCGCAGAGCCCAGAGCGCAGAGCGCAGAGCGGTGAGCCCAGAGCACAGCCTCGCCACACTCGCAGACCCTCTACTACGCTCGACGGCACACGCCTCGCCAGTGGCTGGCAGGGTCGCTCTGACCCGAGAGCGCAGAGCACAGAGGATAGAGCACAGAGCACAGAGCGCAGAGCGGGGAGCCCAGAGCACAGCCTCGCCACACTCGCAGACTCTCTACTACGCTCAGAGGCACACGCCTCGCCAGTGGCTGGCACGGTCGCTCTGACTCGGGAGAGCAAAGCGCAGAGCCCTGGAAACACAGGGCCTGGGTCGCTCTGACCCGTGAGCCCAGAGCGCAACTACAACACTCGGCTGCTCTCTAGCACACAGCGGAGCACAGGTCCGGACCTGTGCAGCGGCTGGCTGGGTCGCTCTGACCCGAGAGCGCAGAGCGGCGAGGACAGAGCACATGGCGCAGAGCGGGGAGCCGGGCACAACCTCGCCACACTCGCAGACACTCGCAGACACTCTACTACGCTCAGAGGCACACGCCTCGCCAGTGGCTGGCATGGTCGCTCTGACCCGCCAGCTCAGAGCGAGAGCCCTGGAAACACAGGGCCTGGGTCGCTCTGACCCGCGAGCGCAGAGCGCAGAAAGGGGAGCCCTCCACACACAGGACCTGGGTCACACTGACCCCAGGACCACGGCAGGGTTAAATCTGCGTATTCCTTCAAAGCTCAGTTGTCCTGAGTCTGCACAACTCTGCCAGGACCTAGGATCAAGAGAGACGCTCAAGTGTTTTAGTACTATATCTCTTGACACAATGATGAAAATAATCATGGCCTCTAAACCTTCAAGCTGCATACTGGACCCTATTCCAACTAAACTACTGAAAGAGCTGCTTCCTGTGCTTGGCCCTCCTATGTTGAACATAATAAACGGCTCTTTATCCACCGGATGTGTACCAAACTCACTAAAAGTGGCAGTAATAAAGCCTCTCTTGAAAAAGCCCAACCTTGACCCAGAAAATATAAAAACTATCGGCCTATATCGAATCTTCCATTCCTCTCAATAATTTTAGAAAAGGCTGTTGCGCAGCAACTTACTGCCTTCCTGAAGAAAAACAATGTATACGAAATGCTTCAGTCTGGTTTTAGACCCCATCATAGCACTGAGACTGTACTTATGAAGGTGGTAAATTACATTTTAATGTCATCAGACCGAGGGTCTGCATCTGTCCTCATGCTCCTAGACCTTAGTGCTGCTTTTGATACCATCGATCACCACATTCTTTTGGAGAGATTGGAAACCCAAATTGGTCTACACGGACAAGTTCTGGCCTGGTTTAGATCTTATCTGTCGGAAAGATATCAGTTTGTCTCTGTAAATGGTTTGTCCTCTGACAAATCAACTGTAAATTCCGGTGTTCCTCAAGGTTCCGTTTTAGGACCACTATTGTTTTCACTATATATTTTACCTCTTGGGGATGTCATTCGAAAACATAATGTTAACTTTCACTGCTATGCGGATGGCACACAGCCGTACATTTCAATGAAACATGGTGAAGCCACAAAAGTGCCCTTGCTTGAAGCATGTGGTTCAGACATAAGGAAGTGGATGGCTGCAAACTTTCTGCTTTTAAATTCGGACAAAACAGAGATGCTTGTTCTAGGTCCCAAGAAACAAAGAGATCTTCTGTTGAATCTGACAATTAATCTTAATGGTTGTACAGCCGTCTCAAATAAAACTGTGAAGGACCTCGGCATTACGCCTGTCCCTGATCTCTCTTTTGAAGAACATATCAAGACCATTTCAAAGACAGCTTTTTTCCATCTACGTAACATTGCAAAAATCAGAAACTTTCTGTCCAAAAATGATGCAGAAAAATTAATCCATGCTTTTGTCACTTCTAGGTTAGACTACTGCAATGCTCTACTTTCCGGCTACCCTGATAAAGCACTAAATTAAACTTCAGTTAGTGCTAAATACGGCTGCTAGAATCCTGACTAGCCTCCCTACACTGGGTTCCTGTCAAAGCAAGGGCTGATTTCAAGGTTTTACTGCTAACCTACAAAGCATTACATGGGCTTGCTCCTACCTATCTCTCTGATTTGGTCCTGCCGTACATACCTACACGTACGCTACGGTCACAAGCCGCAGGCCTCCTAATTGTCCCTAGAATTTCTAAGCAAACAGCTGGAGGCAGGGCTTTCTCCTATAGAGGTCCTTTTTATGGAACGGTCTGCCTACCCATGTCAAAGACGCAAACTCGGTCTCAACCTTTAAGTCTTTACTGAAGACTCATCTCTTCAGTGGGTCATATGATTGAGTGCAGTCTGACCCAGGAGTGGGAAGGTGAACGGAAAGGCTCTGGAGCAACGAACCGCCCTTGCTGTCTCTGCCTGGCCCGTTCCCCTCTTTCCACTGGGATTCTCTGCCTCTAACCCTATTACAGGGGCTGAGTCACTGGCTTACTGGGGCTCTCTCATGCCGTCCCTGGAAGGGGTGCGTCACCTGAGTGGGTTGATTCACTGATGTGGTCATCCTGTCTGGGTTGGTGCCCCCCTTGGGTTGTGCCATGGCGGAGATCTTTGTGGGCTATACTCAGCCTTGTCTCAGGATGGTAAGTTGGTGGTTGAAGATATCCCTCTAATGGTGTGGGGGCTGTGCTTTGGCAAAGTGGGTGGGGTTATATCCTTCCTGTTTGGCCCTGTCCGGAGGTGTCCTCGGATGGGGCCACAGTGTCTCCTGACCCCTCCTGTCTCAGCCTCCAGTATTTATGCTGCAGTTTTTTGTGTCGGGGGCTAGGGTCAGTTTGTTATATCTGGAGTACTTCTCCTGTCCTATTCAGTGTCCTGTATGTATTTAAGTGTGCTTTCTATAATTCTCCCTTTCTCTCTTTCTTTCTCTCTCTCGGAGGACCTGAGCCCTAGGACCATGGCCCAGGACTACCTGACATGATGACTCCTTGCTGTCCCCAGTCCACCTGGCCATGCTGCTCTTCCAGTTTCAACTGTACTGCCTTATTATCATTCGACCATGCTAGTCATTTATGAACATTTGAACATCTTGGCCATGTTCTGTTATAATCTCCACCCGGCACAGCCAGAAGAGGACTGGCCACCCCACATAGCCTGGTTCCTCTCTAGGTTTCTTCCTAGGTTTTGGCCTTTCTAGGGAGTTTTTCCTAGCCACCGTGCTTCTACACCTGCATTGCTTGCTGTTTGGGGTTTTAGGCTGGGTTTCTGTACAGCACTTTGAGATATCAGCTGATGTACGAAGGGCTATATAAATACATTTGATTTGATTTGATTTGATGTTGCATTTATATTTTTGTTCAGTAAATAGTTTACATGTGATAAAGCCACACAGAGGGCCATAGATAATTCCAGACATCTGTGATAATCTGAAGTACCCAAAAAGATCACTAGATATCATGTGATAAAAAAATAAATACATTTGAAACTAGGTTAGAAAAAATGTTGGTCGTTTACTGGTAAACTTTAAAAGTGAACAGTAATATGCCCTCCCTTTGCAACCCTATGCAATATTAACATCACATTAGGCAGTGATACTAACTCTACAAACCTAATTATTGGCCAGTTTTCTGGACAGAGCTCAATGAAAAATCAAGTTTCTGGGAAACAAGCCCTATGTAGCCTAATAATGTCTCTGATTGCTTTTGGGGGCAGATGCGTGTTTTCAAGCTGGCCAAATCCTGGCCCACACTCAACACACTCAAGATCATTGGTAATTCAGTGGGCGCACTGGGTAACCTCACCCTGGTTCTGGCCATCATCGTCTTCATCTTCGCCGTGGTGGGCATGCAGCTCTTCGGCAAGAGCAACAAAGAGTGTGTCTGCAAGATCTCCTTGGACTGCGAGCTGCCCCGCTGGCACATGCATGACTTCTTTCACACTTTTCTCATCATCTTCCGGGTGCTGTGCGGAGAGTGGATCAAGACCATGTGGGAATGCATGGAGGTGGCCGGACAGGGCATGTGTTTTGTTGTCTTCATGATGGTCATGGTCATCGGTAACCTAGTGGTGAGTGATGCATTGAACCATGGGATGTGGGCACTGGAGGGTGGGCATTGAACTATTTTGGTGTTTAGTTCATTCATGGATTTCTCAAAGTGTGTAATATACATACAATGAGAGATCGGGGAGAGTGTTCGGTGGAGCGCTCCATGCGTACAGTGCACATACCACAGATGCAGCGCTTATGTTGCTGTTAGATATTGAGTAGATTATGCCAGCTCCATTCCTTTGATGGATACCAGGCGGTACTTCACTATAAACGAAACTGGTTGTGTTTCCTCTTTGGTTATTCATAGGACGAAGAGAGGAAATAGCTATGTCAGTTGAGGTAGCGAAAGCCTCACAACAAACGATGTGCCAAAGACTAACAGGGCTTTCTGTCTGAACTCCCGGGAGAATCCCATAGACTAACAGGGGCATCGAATAGGATACACACCATTCACTCAATGAAGAGTAGGGTATTAATAGCTCCATGATATTCACCAGCAGTTCTGATCTTGGGGTGTTTGGGGATCCACTGGGGCAGGTGGCATAGAGAAAATAGCAGAGAGTTTACAGGAATCATGGAGGGGGCATCGTTAAGTCTACTGGTGATGTAACAGGCATTTGAGGTCAGTCCAATACCACTGTTAGATACTATTAAGAGGTATAATTACACGGTCACTGTCTAACTGACCTCTGGAAAACGTTTTAGAAAACTTTTGACAATATTAACCAGAAAATCATTTGGTAAATAATAATTTCACTACCCTTGGTTCAAGAGCACGGGGGACAATAATAACAAATACTGTGTGCTAAAAATCTAGTTGTTCAAACTATCCATCCAGGTGTTGAACCTCTTCTTGGCCTTGTTGCTGAGCTCATTCAGCGGTGACAACCTGGCGGCTCCAGAGGAGGGCGGGGAGATGAACAACCTGCAGATCGCCACCAGCAGGATCACCAGAGGAATCGACTGGGCCAAGGCCTACGTCATCCAGTAGTTCTGCATTATCATAGGGAAGCAGCCTAAGGAGGATGGAGACGGGGCTGACGGTAATGGGGGTAGTAATGTGGATGTGGACGGCCTCCCAAAGAGCAGCTTGGCTTTGATAAATATAAACTCCAATGACAACCCAAAGGCTGATTTGGAGCTCACAATGCTTGACGTTTGGATAGACGATGTTAACCCAAGTGGATTTCTTACAAATGACCATTTGACCCTGGATGTACCTGTTGCCAAAATGGAGTCGGATGATGATGAGGATGACAGCTCTGATGAGGAAGAAGGAGAAGGTGCAAATGGAGATGCTAAAGAGGATACTGAGGTAAGACCTTTGCATTATTGATGAGTACAACATGACACAGACATCTGTTCCCACTGGGCACACACTGGTTGAATCAACATGTTTAATTGATATTTGTGCACAGTGGGTTATATTTTGAGCGTTCATTACAAGCAATATAGAGAGTTATCAAGACTAAGGCTTCATACTGACAAGAGAAATAACCAATAAACAAGCACATGCACATCATATATTGTTATCAATTGCCAATTTTATTAGTACTAGTATTATTCTATTCAGTATCAGTATTATTGTAAAACTGATAAGATAAAGAACATTTTCCTTTTGGTACGTTTTATGAGGTCTTTGGTTTCTTATAGTCATGGCCAAATCACTTAAGCAAACTACAGTATTTTTGTTCTGCGGTGACAATCAAAACAATTCTGTCTGCTGCTGACATGCAGGGTAGACTACCCACATATAAAATCTTACAGTTTACTATATAATACTACAGAACTTACTATAGAACGATGTAGTAATATGTATTATACTGTTGAATACTGTACTACACACTGTAGTATCCCTCGATCATGTGTAGTACTTACTATAGAATGTTGTAGCACTGTATATTGTAGAATACGATAGTAAATACTATAATATTATCCACCACAAAATACTATAGTAAATAGTGATGCACTGATATGACATTTTTGGTCGATAACGAAATCCAATATTTTCCTTGCCAAAAAACCCCGATTACGATAACCGATATTTAACATTTTTGCGGCCTTTTAAGCATTCTAGTACAGTGAAATAGTTAACACATACACATGGACACAGCGGTATAAGGCACTGCATCTCAGTGCAAGAGGTGTCACTACAGTCCCTGGTTCGAATCCAGGCTGTTTCACATTCGGCTGTGATTGGGAGTCCCATAGAGCGGCGCACAATTGGCCCAGTGTCGTTCGGCTGTCATTGTAAATAGGAATTTGTTTTTAACTGACTTGCCTAGTTAAATAAAGGTGACACACACACACACGCACGCACTCACGCACGCACAAACACACACACACACACAACACACACACACACACACACACACACACTCACACACAAAGACCCAAACGTCATTTCATAGTATGTATGCCGTGTGCCCATGACAGAGAACGGTTGACTGTCAAGGGCAATGAATTCCATTATCTTAGCTTTAATGGATTTCGCCTTTGAGTTGTCTTGCTTGTTGACTGCTCGATCCGCACATCAGACATTGTGTGGGCTAGGTTAGGGATGCTGTGTTGCACACGTAGCGCCAAATATTATGTGCCGTTATTACGTCATGTATCTACGTTATATAGGAATGCATGGTAGCTTTGAGATAGGTTTTTAACATCGCCGTTAATCTAGACAACGGCCGATACCGATGTTGGCATTTTTAGCTACTATCGTCTGATTCCCATATGCTACAGAGAGAACATCCATCTATCTCTGATCGTCTGGTTGCAAAGAGAGGAGAGACCATGTGACTGTAAGACGGAGCATGGGAAAGAAGACCAGCGCAGCATGTTTAGCAAACCTGACACACACACAGCTACCTGCATACTCACAAACACCCCTAAAGGAAACACTTCACACCACTCATACTCATACTCGTACAAATCAAAATCTGTGAAAGCTAAATATATTTATGCTGTGTATACAGTACCAGTCAAACGTTTGGACACCTACTCATTCCAGGGATTTTCTTTATTTTCACTTTTTCTACATTGTAGAATAGTAGTGAAGATATCCAAACTATGAAATAACACATATGGTAGTAACCAAAAAATTCTTAAACAAATCCAAATATATTTGAGATTTGAGATTATTCATAGTAGATTTGATGACATCTTTGCACACTTTTGGCATTCTCTCAACCAGCTTCATGAGGTAGTCACCTGGGGCGGCAGGGTTGGACTAGTAACCGAAAGATTGAAAGTTCATATCCCCGAGCTGACAAGGTACAAAAATGTTGTTCTGCCCCTGAACAGGCAGTTAACCCATTGTCCCTAGGCCGTCATTGAAAATAAGAATTTGTTCTTAACTGACTTGCCTAGTAAAATAAAGGTTAAAAAAATGCATTTCAATTAACAGGCGTGCCTTGTTTAAAGATAATTTGTGGAATTTCCTAACTTCTTAATGCGTTTAAACCAATCAGTTGTGTTTTGACAAGATAGCGGTGGTATACAGTAGAGAGCCCTATTTGGTAAAATACCAAGTCCATATTATGACAAGAGCAGCTCAAATCAAATCAAATGTTATTGTTCACATACACATGGTTAGCAGATGTTAATGCGAGTGTAGCTTAATGCTTGTGCTTCTGGTTCCGACAGTGCAGTAATATCTAACAAGTAATCTAACAATTAGCACCTGTACTGACCTCGCCTTCAAGATGGTGGCGGTGTGAACAGGCAGGGGCTCGGGTGGTTGTTGTCTTTCATTATCTTTTTTGCCTGCCTCTGACATTGGATGCTGTAGGTGTCATGGAGGGCAGGACGTTTGCCCCGGTGATGCGTTGTGCAGACCGCACCACCCTCTGGAGAGCCTTGCAGTTGAGGGCGGAGCAGTTGCCATACCAGGCTGTGATACAGCCCGACAGGATGCTCTCGATTGTGGATCTGTAAAAGTTAGTCATGTTTTTGGGTGACAAGCCAAATTTCTACAGCCTCCTGAGATTGAAGAGGCACTGTTGCGCCTTCTTCACCACACTGTCTGTATGGGTGGACCATTTCAGTTTGTTATTGATGTTAACGCCAAGGAACTTAGAACTTTCCACTTTCTCCACTGCTGTCCCTTCACTGTAGATAGTGGTGTGCTCTCTCTGCTGTTTTCCTGAAGTCCACGTTCATTCTCCTTTGTTTTGTTGACGTTGAGTGAGAGGTTGTTTTGAGGACACAACACTCTGGGTGCCCTCACCTCTTCCCTGTAGGCTGTCTTGTCGTTGGTAATCAAGCCCACTACTGTTGTGTCATCTGCAAACTTGATGATTGAGTTGGAGGCGTGCATGGCCACGCAGTCGTGGGTGAACAGGGAGTACAGGAGGGTGCTGAGCACCCACCCTTGTGGGGCCCCAGTGTTAAGGCTCAGTGAGGGGGAGATGTTGTTTCCTACCTGGGGACAGTCCGACAGGAAGTCCAGGAACCAATTGCACAGGGTGGGGTTGATGCCCAGGGCCCCCGCTTGATGATGAGCTTGGAGGGTACTGTGGTGATATGCAACATTTCAGGGAAGTTAGGAACAAATATACACAGGCAGTTAGAAAAGCTAAGGCTAGCTTTTTCAAACAGAATTTGCATTCTGTAGTACTAACTCCAAAAATTCTGGTAAACTGTAAAGTCCATGGAGAATAAGAACTCCTCCTCCCAGCTGCCCACTGCTCTGAGGCTAGGAAACACTGTTAACACCAATAAATCCACTATAATTGAGAATTTCAATAAGTATTTCTCTATGGCTGGCCATGCTTTCCACCTGGCTATCCCTACGCCGGTCAACTGCCCGGCACCGTCCACAGCAACCCGCCAAAGTCCCCACCATTTCTCCTTCACCCAAATCCAGATACCTGATGTTCTGAAAGAACTAAATCTGGACCTATACAAATCAGCCGGGCTAGACAATCTGAACCCTCTCTTTCTAAAAGGATCTGCCAAAATGGTTGCAACCCCAATTCCTAGCCTGTTCAACCTCTCTTTCATATCGTCTGAGATTCCCAAAGATTGGAAAGCTGCCGCGGCATCCCCTCTTCAAAGGGGGTGACACTCTAGACCCAAACTGCTACAGACCTATATCTATCCTACCCTGTCTTTCTAAGGTCTTCAAAAGCCAAGTTAACAAACAGATTACCGACGATTCCAAATCCCACTGTACCTTCTCCGCTATGCAATCTGCTTTCAGAGCTGGTCATGGATGCACCTCAGCCACGCTCAAGGTCCTAAATGACATCATAACTGCCATTGATAAGAGACATTACTGTGCAGCAGTATTCATCGACCTGGCCAAGGCTTTCGACTCTGTCAATCACCACATTCTTATTGGCAGACTCGAGAGCCTTGGTTTCTCAAGTGATTGCCTCGCCTGGTTTACCGACTACTTCTCTGATAGAGTTCAGTGTGTCAAATCGAAGGGCCTGTTGTCCGGACCACTAGCAGTCTCTATGGGTGTGCCACAGGGTTCAATTCTCGGGCCGACTCTCTTCTCTGTATACATCAGTGATGTTGCTCTTGCTGCTGGTGATTCTCTGAACCTGTATACTTCTAGCCCCTCTTTGTTAACTCCAGACGAGCTTCAATGCCACACATCTCTCCATCCATGGCCTTCAAGTGCTCTTAAATGCAAGTAAAGCTAAATGCATGCTGTTCAATTGATCACTGCCCGCACCTGTTCGCCCATCCAGCATCACTACTCTGGATGGCTCTGGACAACTACCTGGGTGTCTGGTTAGACTGTAAACTCTCCTTCCAGACTCATATTAAGCATCTCCAATCCAAAAGTTTATCCAGAATCGGCTTCCTATATCGCAACAAAGCATCCTTCACTCATGCTGCCAAACATACCCTCGTAAAACTGATCATCCTACCGATCCTCGACTTTGGTGATGTCATCTATAAAATAGCCTCCAACACTCTACTCAACAAACTGGATGCAGTCTATCACAGTGCCATCCGTTTTGTCACCAAAGCCCCATACACTACCCACCATTGCGACCTGTACGCTCTCGTTGGTTGGCCCTCTCTTCATACTCATCGCGAATCCCACTGGCTATCTACAAGTCTCTGCTAGGTAGAACCCCGCCTTATCTCAGCTCACTGCTCACCATAGCAGCACCCACTCGTAGCACACGCTCCAGCAGGTATATCTGACCGGTCACCCCCAAAGCCAATTCCTCCTTTGGTCGTCTTTCCTTCCAGTTCTCTGCTGCCAATGACTGGAACGAACTGCAAAAATCTCTGAAGCAGGGCCCGTTCTGGATGCCCGTAGGCAGCCAGCAGGTTGTCCAGTCGGATGGACATGTCAATACGTTCGTCAAGGGAGAGGGTGGTGCCCCGACCAGCTAGCTCCCTACGGACGTCTTCCCGGAGGCTACTGTGGTAGTGTTCCATCAGGGCCCTGTCGTTCCACCCTGCCCCGGCGGCTAAGGTCCGGAACTCCAGCGCAATGTCCTGCGCGCTCCTCGTCTCCTGTCGCAGGTGAAACAGCCATTCACCCGCCGCTCGGCCCTCCGGTGGGTGGTCTAACATGGCCCAGAACTGGCTGGTGAACTCGGCGTAGTTATATCTCGCCGAGTCTGGGCCATTCCACACTGCGTTGGCCCCCTCCAGGGCTCGACCCGTCAGAAACGAGGATGCTCACGCTCTCCTCCCCTGAGGGTGTCGGACAAACGGTAGCCAGGTACAGCTCCAGCTATAGTAGGAACCCCTGGCACGAAGCCGCCGTTCCATCGTACCCCCTGGGGAGGGGGCACCGGATCCAGATGCCGGAGGAGGGGTAGGTGGTGCTGGCAGGAGAGAAGCTGGGAGTGAGGTAAGGCCACTCCTCTCCCATCAGTCCATCCTCTCCATCATCTGGTCCATTGCCGACCCAATACAGTGGAGAATGGCCGTATGATGGAGGACTCGCTCCTTCATAGATGGGAGCGAAGTGCAGCTGCTCCTGCTGACTCCATTCAACTGTGCGGGATTCTGTCACGTCTTCTTGGAGTAGTGGGTTGGAGTCAGGCGCAGAGAGCAGAGGGTTCGGACAATCGTATTTTAAACGGTCACGCCAAAACACTAGGCGCATAAACCTGACAGGTCCAAACACAGGACCCAAACAGTCCGGAGAAAATAAAATACAAAATGCACATCCACAAACTAACGGAGGAACAATCCCGCACAAACATAGGCAGGCCTAACAGGCTTAAATAGACATAAATCAAGAAACTAAATAAGAGACAGGTGCAACCAATAAGACCAAAGGAACAGAAAAGGAAAAAGGGATCGGTGGCGGCTAGTAAACCGGTGACGACTGCCGAGTGCCGCCCGAACAGGCAGGGGAGCCATCTGCGATGGGAGTCAGCAGCTGGGACCTTAGTCACCAAGAAAACAATTGGTAACACACCACACGTGAAGGACTGAAATCCTGCAGCGCCCGCAATGTCCTCCTGCTCAAGAAACCAGTCTAATGTTTGCCAATGAACATCTGAATGATTCAGAGGACAACTGGGTGAAAGTGTTGTGGTCAGATGAGACCAAAATGGAGCTCTTCGGCATCAACTCAACTCGCTGTGTTTGGAGGAGGAATGCTGCCTATGACCCCAAGAACACCTTCCCCACAGTCAAACATGGAGGGTATTTCAGCATGACAATGACCCAAAACACACGATCAAGGCAACAAAGGAGTGGCTCAAGAAGAAGCACATTCAGGCCCGGGTGTGGCCTAGCCAGTCTCCAGACCTTATTCCCATAGAAAATCTGTGGAGGGAGCTGAAGGTTAGAGTTTCCAAACATCAGCCTCAAAACCTTAATGACTTGGAGAAGATCTGCAAAGAGGAGTGGGACAAAATCCCTCCTGAGATGTGTGCAAACCTGGTGGCCAACTACAAGAAACATCTGACCTCTGTGATTGCCAACAAGGTTTTTTCCACCACGACTAAGCCATGTTTTGCAGAGGGGTCAAATACTTATTTCCCTCATTAACATGTAAACGAATTTATAACATTTTTGACATGCTTTTTGTCTGCATTTTTTGTTGTTGTTATTCTGTCTCTCACTGTTCAAATAAACCTACCATTAAAATTATAGACGGATCATTTTTTGTCAGTGGGCAAACGTAGAAATTCAGCAGGGGATCAAATACTTTTTTTCCCTCACTGTACATAACCTACTGTTTCTCAGTGGTGGAAAAGGTATCCAATTCTCATACTTTAGTAAAATAGAATGTTACTCAAGTAAAGCTGCTGTCACCCAGTAAAATACTACTTGAGTAAAAGACTAAAAGTATTTGGTTCTAAATATTCTTAAGTATCAAAAGTCAAAGTATAAATAATTTCAAATTCCTTATATTAAGCAAAGCAGACAGCACCATTTTCTTGTTTTTAAAATGTATGGATAGCCAGGGGCACACTCTAACACTCAGACATCATTTATAAAAGATGCATTTGTGTTTAGTGAGTCCGCCAGATCAGAGGCGGTAGGGATGACCAGGGATGTTCTCTTGATAAGTACGCAAATTGAACCTTTGTCCTGTCCTGCTAAGTATTCATAATGTAACGAGTACTTTTGGGTGTCATGGAAAATGTATGGAGTAAAAAGTACATACTTTTTTTTTAGAAATATAGTAAAGTAGAAGTAAAAGTTGTCAAAAATATAAATAGTAAAGTAAAGTACAGATACCCCCAAAAAATGACTTAAGTAGTACTTTCAGGTATTTTTTACTAAAGTACTTTACACAACTGCTGTTTCTGACAGCATACATTTTTTCTCATGTCCAGGCAACGTTTAAAGGATGGATGGATATAATGTATGGCGCTGTGGATTCACGTTTTGTAAGACACTTCCTTCTTAATACTGTAATAATGTTTACATGTACATCTACTTTGTCATATTCATCATTTTTGGTTCCTTCTTCACCCTGAATCTCTTCATTGGTGTCATTATCGACAACTTCAACCAATAAAAAAAGAGGATAAGTAGCCGTCCTACAGCCTAATATCACTAAATACCAAACACAGCATGAAGTACATTTCTAAAACACATTATCACAACAATAGGATGCACGTATGAATTACTAATATTTTAGGTCAATGACATGCACATGAAAATAACTGTATGTCTCTATACTTTGGAGGGAAATACATTTTCATGACAGAGGAACAGTGAGAACATACCTCTAATTCAGTCTGTTTTATCCTCTCCTTCTCTTGGTCTCTATTGATTGGCGGTTGAAGAACAAATTCGCAGGCCTTATTTTCGACCTGATCACCCAACAATTCTTCGACATCTTCATCATGGTGCTGATCTGCCTCAACATGGTAACGATGATGGTGGAGGACATACTCTTCCCCATCAACCTGGTGTTTATCATCGTCTTCGCCACAGAGTGTATCCTCAAGCTGATCGGACTGCGACAATATTGTTTTTCCGTCGGATGGAATATTTTTGATTTTGACGTCGTCATTCTCTCCATCGTTGGTAAATATGAAGAAATTATTGTATTCATTAGTCATGTAGCTACAGAATTATATATTTTTTCTGAAATGAAACATGATTGAAGAACATAGTAATTACAATGAAAATTAAAATAATGTTATTTTCTTTCCATTCCAGGTTTACTGCTGGCGGACCTCATAGAGAAATATTTTGTCTCACCTACCCTTTTCCGTGTCATAACACTGGCCAGGATTGGTCGAGTTCTGAGACTCATCCGAGGAGCTAAAGGCATCCAGACACTGTTGTTTGCCCTGATGATGTCACTTCCTGCTCTCTTCAACATTGGGCTCCTGCTCTTCCTTATCATGTTTATCTTCTCCATTTTCGGAATGTCCAAGAAGTATGTCAAGAAGGAGGCCGGAATTCAATTTTGAAACTTTTGGCATGGGCTCCTCTCACCCATTCTGAATAGTAGAGCTCCGGACTGTGATCCGGACGTGGAAAATCCCGGCACAGATGTAAGAGGCAACTGCGGCAGCCCTGGTTTGGGAATTTGTTTTTTCTGCAGCTACATCATCATGTGTTTCCTTGTTGTGGTCAACATGTACATTTCCATTATCCTCAAGAACTTCAATGTGGCCACAAAGGAGAGTGGCGACCCTCTGTGTGAGGAAGACATTGAGATGTTCTACGAGACCTGGGAGAAGTTCGACCCTGACGCGTCACAATTCATTGCCTATGACATTTTGTCAGAGTTCTGTGACACGCTTAAAGACCCGCTCAGGATCCCCAAACCCAACGCAATCAAGCTGATCACCATCGACCTTCCCATTGACCCTGGGGACAAGATCCACTGTCTGGACATCCTGCTGGTGCTGACCACAGGGGTGCTGGGAGAGTCAGCGGAGATGGATGCCAAGTTCATGGCCAACAACCCCTCTAAAGTGTCATACGAGCCAATCACCACCACCCTGAGGCGAAAGCAGGAGGAGGTAGCAGCCGTTGTTATTCAGAGAGCCTATCGTAAGCATCTGCTGAGACGTTCATTGAAACTCACTTCCTACAAGTACCGCGAGAAGAAAGCGTTAACCAAGGAGGACGAAGGGAATGATTGCCATCAGGATGAACAAACTGTATGGAAGCCAACAATCACTCGGAGTGGATGAAACCGTTGTAGATATGGATTCTCATGAAAAACAGGAGAGCAAAGAAATGACAGAGACACAACCTCCTGTGGAGACTACTGAAGAGCCGCTGTCTGTGGAGTTTCAGAACGAGATCATCTTGCACTCTGCCCCTTTGTCATCCCGGCCTCAATCCGTAACGCACAGCTTAAAGAGTCCGATGTTTGAATAACTAGTGCAACCAATGGATAAACACTGCATCATCATGGTCTTCTGTCTTTGACAATGAGACTGCTTGTTCGTCTCCAAAGTCCAACTGTGGTATGTTTGGCTTGGGTCAGAGACAGGGTTCTCGCTAACTAAGACTCTGAGGGACACATTGAGCCCAGCCCACTGAATCAAAGAGATGACGATAGAACAAATATAGCAGTCAGTTTAATTGATGTTGATGATGATAACCTGGAATGTATTGACTGAGAAATCATAGCTATTGTTGGCAAGACAATCACCAAAGCCTGATCTGAAAGGTTGGGCCCATTTATGGATGCAAGCCCAGTTGTGGTAGCAGACCCCTTGTAATATATAGTTGAGATCAATTGAAAATGAAATAGCCTAAGAGATAGGTAGCAATGTGTAAGAAAACAATAAGTCAATAAAACTCCATCTCGCAAAAACATACCTTTCAGTCCCCTGAAAGTAATTTAATAAATATGTTCCTTTTCGTATTTTTATGCCTTTTTTATTCAAGATATATTCTTCCAATCAAATCTGCACTTTGCATTATTCAATTGCAACAAAACGCATATATACATTTTCTATTTATTTCAGCGATCCAATAATTCTAACCAATTGGTACTTCATTACAAGAAGGGGTCTTGAGTTTGAATTAAGGACACATACTAAGTTAGCAACTGCTTACTTTTGTACAAGCTCTTCCATGTTTGTTAAGCCAAGTGTGCCTATATGTCAGTGATACCTACAAAAGCAGTTCATCCAAAGGGAGAGGGGTTGCCTCTAAATCAGGTTCTATGCACAGTGTGAACACTCAAGCAGAATTGTGAAATGTAAATTATATAGATATCATGCACCATTGTTTACAAAACTAATACTGTGTGAAATAAATAGAGAAGGATGTCATATTGTATTTTTTTTTCTCAGGCTGAATGCGTGCTGTCAGCGTGGCCTTTAAATATTGTATGTTCAATGCTCAATTGTGGAGTTTTTTGTAGATTGTTTTATCGACATAAAGAGCATTTAATTAATGTAATGATTAACTATAAATGCAAATACACAGCGGTACATATTGTGCTTTAAAGCTTTACTTTCTAACAATTCTAATACATTTCAAATAAAAAAGAAAGATGGGTTTGGGTGCTCTGCCAGTTGTATTGTATTTCTAAAATAATTTTGAAGGGATCTTTATGATGTCTTTGTTCACAAGCATACTGTATATGCCATCTGTTGGAGAGCTATACATGTCACAACTTGACTGCCTGACATGAGTGGCTTTCAGTTACCTCACTTTTAAGAGTCACAACATATTTGTTCCCAGTTGTGATCAGTAGCAATTTCCAGATGTGACGTTTTTCCTCTGGAGTACTAGATGATATGTAATCCCTTAAGCATTTGTGAATTCTGAGATGTAGATTTTGTTCATTTCTTTATTTCCTGTGGGCGGTGCTTAACCAGCAGTCAGATATCTATTTAAACCTATAGTGTTAGGACTTAGTTCACAGTACATAAATAATCTCTCACCTTATTGTCGTGCCTCAAAGACATTGATTAGATATTTCTCACAGCCATACCATAGCTTTATCTGTCATGTAAAACACTTACAGTATACAGGAAGCACTAAATGTTGTAAAAATCCCTTATGCATATGATGAATGTATAATTCAACTCAAGAGAAACATCATTTATAATTAAACAGTGGTAGAACATTTAGTTGGTTTCCTGCCTACACTATCGATTCAAAAACAAAACAGAACGCTATGTTCCAAGTGCTGATCTTTGGTTGTGTTCACTTCACATGAAAAACATTAAGCTGTGCCTTCAGGACGTCTCACCCAGCAGGTATATGACTGCAGCAGCAGCAGTACTGTAATCAGAACCCGTTGGGTATGGAGCAGTTGCCCTCCAATAACCAAGCACAATCCCTCCCCTCTTCCCCAGACACACACACGAGCGCACACACACACAAACACACTCTTGATTTTGGTCTCTCTCTCTTTAACCAGGCCCTTCCTTTAGGAGACTGGTGGGGGCAATGGGGCCGCTGGCTGGAAGTGTCTGCCGGACTTTTCCTCTCAGAGTTCCAAGCATACAGCGCAAGTCAGGGGTCATCGGTGCGTAACGACCTCAAGACTGCGAGGGTCTGTGTGTTCTACATGTCTCTCTTTAGTTTGCAAGACCAGGAGTGGGACCACAACTATAATGTTACACCCATTCACTCCTCACACTGACTGACCAATCCCTGGTACACATGCCGAGCTTGGCCCTATGACAGACCAGGTCAAGGAGATTAGCTACCGATGTTATCTACATCCTTGTAATGACTGGATGGAAGACTTGGGTGTGGTGACCATAATGAGCAAAATAGAGGCTCACTCAAATTCTATCACATTATAACTGCCAGCTAATATAACATACTAGTCTAACTATCTGATAGTGTCATAAATGTGTTTCAAAACACAAAAAATGGTGCCATTATCATGTTATCATTTAATTTAAAGAATCTATTGCAAGATATGTCATGTATAAGTGCTCTATAAAGGGTTAGAGAAAGCCATTTCAGTGTAACTTTTGTTTGTGTAGTCTATATGTTTTCACAGTCACTGAGCTGTGAGACTCTTCCTTACACTCACTTAGGACAAGGTTTAGTTTCAAGTTTCATTAGTGGTTTGTGCAGAATAAACATGGTATACACAATCCAACTAAATGCTTATGGTCAGGTTCCTTCTCGACAATGTAACAAGAATAAGAAATAACAAAAGACAAGAATACGAACATAAAGTAAATGGCTCAGTAGAATATCATTAATATTTTAGCATAAGTATATTACAGGAAATGCACAATTTACAGTACAATATTTACACATATATGAGAGTAAGAAGGGATTTCCTATGGCACTGTTTTAGTAGATCTCCTGGATGGGTGGGAGCACGGCCCCATTGATGTACTTTACGTTGTTATAGCGTTACGCTGCTGTGTAAGTGTATGCGTGTGTGTGTATACATGCTTGTGTATGGGGGTGAGTGGGTGAGGAAGGGGGCAGACCAGTGGGAGGAAGGTTAGGTTGTGGAGAGGGAAAGAGAAAGGGATCAAGTGTTCTAATGTGAGTTATAGTCGGGAGGGAGAGAGAGGGGGTGGGGGTGTTAGTGAGGAGGGGTGAGAGGATCAGAGGAGAGGGTACGAGCTGGTGCCCAGTCCTAGATCTCCGGTGGCAATTAGGGTCAGAAGTCAACCAGCTAGTGCATGGTACACACTGTAGGTACCATTCCGCCACTCTGATGGGATGTAAAAATGGCAGCCATAAAACATGGCACCATTTATAACCCAACCACATGTCTACTATGAATTAGGGGCAAATATAAAAATATATATATAAGGAAAATATAAAATACTTACAGTACAGTAACAATTGACTTTGTGGAGTGAAGCTATGATATACCTTACATTCACTCTTAGAAGTAAAAGTGCCTGGAAGAAACTTTTGGGTTTAGTGATGGGAGGGGTAAAAATATTTTCCTTCATTTATTGTAGAGGTGGCATCTTATCAGATTGGAGCTGGGCTTTCCGATAATTATTTATCATCATCATTAATAATATTAACATACAGTAATAAAGTGGTAACTATTCCAACTTTGGGATTTGCATAGGCTCTTGAGAAACTCATTGAAGCTACAAAACTGTCAGTGTTCGACCTTAACATGTGATGACAATACAACTGAACAGATGAACAGGAATGACATTTACTCTAACGGGTGCCCCTCCCCCAAAACAATCCACACCCTTACTAAGCCACTCCCCCACTCCAGGATTCCCACAGAAACCCATTGCTACATTGAACCATTAAAGATTCCTCCCAAGAACCCTCAACTAAACAAAGGTGCAAATATGAACCATTTACACATGTAGCAAAAATGTAAGCTACTTCAAAAGGGTCACACAAAATGTTTTAGCTTAAAACCTCTACGGGTCGGTGTCCCTCTACCGGGCCGGTTGAGCTAATGTGCGCTAATGTGATTAGCCACACCCGTTGCATGTGTATAAGATCGAGCACACAGCCATGCAATCTCCATAGACAAATATTGGCATTAGAATGGCCTGTACTGAAGAGCTCAGTGACTTTCAACGTGGCACTGTCATAGGATGGCACCTTTCAAACAAGTCAGTTTGTCAAATTTTTGCCCTGCTAGACCTGCCCCAGTCAACTGCAAATGCTGTTATTGTGAAGTGGAAACCTCTATGAGCAACAACGGATCAGCCGCGAAGTCGCAGGTTTCCATGGCCGAGCAGCCACACACAAGCCTAAAATCACCATGCATAATGCTAAGTATTAGCTGAAGTAGTGTAAAGCAAGCCGCCTTTGGATCAATGGAAACACGTTCTGTGGAGTGATGAGTCATGCTTCCCTAATCTGGCAGTCCGACGGACAAATCTGGGTATGGAGAACGCTACACGCCCCAAAGCAAAGTTCCATGTGTAAAGTTTGGTGGAGGAGGAATAATGGTCTGGGGCTGCTTTTCATGGTTCCAGCTAGGCCCCTTAGTTCCAATGAAGGGAATCTTAACGCTACAGTATACAACAAAATTCTAGACAATTCTATGCTTCCAACTTTGTTGCAACAGTTTGTGGAAGGCCCTTTCCTGTTTCAGCATGGCAATGCCCCTGTGCACAAAGCGAGGTCAATACAGACATTTTTCATAATTTTTTCGTAATTTCATTTCACAGAGAGGTATTATAGTGTGCCATTACACTTCCTACTTATAAGGTCAGTGTGGTGTGGCACAGAGGCCCAGGCAGAGTTGGAGTGAGTTACAACCACATCACACCTGTGATTTGTGACAACCCCATAAGCACATGCTGCTGTACATAGACATATTGCACTTCGTGTAGCTATTCTTAGTAATAAGAGGGGAATCCAGTGTGAGGAATATGTGAATCCTGGGCTTGTTTATTTACATTCTGTCCTATACTTTTACATTTTCTATTTCTTACTCTGGTTATTTCTCCCTTAGCCTAGAAATATTGTGCACTCTTAAAGGAGCACACACTCATTTAACATACCTCATACACTCAGTCATGACACATGTGTTTAAAGAATTTGGTAGGTTTAAGCCAAAGGAACCTTGATGGGTAGAACACTTCCTTGCATGTTGTGTTATAGACTTAAAGCAATAATATACAGTTGAAGTCGGAAGTTTACATAAACCTTAGCCAAATACATTTAAACTCCATTTTCACAATTCCTAACATTTAATCATAGTAAAAAATCACTGTCTCCGGTCAGTTAGGATCACCACTGTATTTTAAGAATGTGAAATGTCAGAATAATAGTAGAGCGAATGATTTATTTCAGCTTTAATTTCTTTCATCACATTCCCAGTGGGTCAGAAGTTTACATACACTCAATTAGTATTTGGTAGCATTGCCTTTCAATTGTTTAAATTGTGTCAAACCTGTCGGGTAGCCTTCCCACAATAAGTTGTGTGAATTTTGGCCCCTTCCCCCTGACAGAGCTGCTGTAACTGAGTGAGGTTTGTAGGCCTCCTTGCTCACACACACTTTTTCAGTTCTGCCCGCATATGTTCTATAGGATTGAGGTCAGAGCTTTGTGATAGCCACTCCAATACCTTGACTTTGTTGTCCTTAACTTCTTGCGTCGAGCAATCCCGTATCCGGGAGCGTAATCATAGCCTCAAGCTCATTACCATAACGCAACGTTAACTATTCATGAAAATCGCAAATGAAATGAAAGAAATATATTCACTCACAAGCTTAGCATTTTGTTAACAACACTGTCATCTCAGATTTTCAAAATATGCTTTTCAACCACAGCTACACAAGCATTTATGTAAGAGTATTGATAGCTAGCATAGCATTAAGCCTAGCATTTAGCAGGCACCATTTTCACAAAAACAAGAAAAAGCATTCAAATAAAATAATTTACCTTCGAAGAACTTCAGATGTTTTCAATGAGGAGACTCTCAGTTAGATAGCAAATGTTCAGTTTTTCCAAAAATATTATTTGAGGAGGAGAAATCGCTCGGTTTTGTTCATCACATTTGTCTAAGAAAACGTTGTTTAGAATCAATCCTCAAGGTGTTTTTCACATATCTATTCGATGATAAATCATTCGTGGCAGTTGGGTTTCTCCTCTGAAGCAAATGGAAAAATACACGCAGCTGGAGATTACGCAATAATGGCGACGGAGGACACCAAGCGAGCACCTGGTAGATGTAGTCTCTTATGGTCAATCTTCCAATTATATGCCTATAAATACATCACAATGCTGCAGACACCTTGGGGAAACGACAGAAAGTGTAGGCTCATTCCTTGTGCATTCACAGCCATATAAGGAGACATTGGAACACAGCGCCTTCAAAATCTGGGGCATTTCCTGTTTGAAATTTCATCTTGGTTTCGCCTGTAGCATCAGTTCTGTGGCACTCACAGACAATATCTTTGCAGTTTTGGAAACGTCAGAGTGTTTTCTTTCCAAAGCTGTCAATTATATTCATAGTCGAGCATCTTTTCGTGACAAAATATCTTGTTTAAAACGGGAAAGTTTTTTTATCCAAAAAATAAAAGAGCGCCCCTATATCGAAGAAGTTAATCCATTTTGCCACAACTTTGGAAGTATGCTTGGGGTCATTGTCCATTTGGTTGACCCATTTGCGACCAAGAGACGTTGCTTCAATATATCCACGTAATTTTCCTACCCCATGATGCCGTCTATTTTGTGAAGTGCACCAGTCCCTCCTGCAGCAAAGCACCCCCACAACATGATGCTGCCACTCCCGTGCATCACGGTTGGGATAGTGTTCAGCGTCTTGCAAGCTTCCCCCTTTTTCCTCCAAACATAATAATGGCCATTATGGCCAAACGGTTTTGGAGCATTGGCTTCATCCTTGCTGAGCAGTCTTCAGGTTATGTCGATATAGGACTCATTTTACTGTGGATATAGATACGTTTGTACCTGTTTCCTCCAGCATCTTCACAATGTCCTTTGCTGTTGTTCTTGGATTGACTTGTACTTTTCGTTCCCAAGTACGTTCATCTCTAGGAGACAGAATACGTCTCCTTCCTGAGCGGTATGACGGCTATCTGGTCCCATGGTGTGTATACTTGCGTACTATTGTATGTACAGATGAACATGGTACCTTTAGGCATTTGGAAATTGCTCCTAAGGATGAACCAGACTTGTGGAGGTCTACAATTTTGTTTGATTTTCCCATGATGTCAAGCAAAGATGCACTGAGTTTGAAGGTAAGCCTTGAAATACGTCCACAGATACACCTCAATTGACTGAAATGATGTCAATTATCAGAAGCTTCTAAAGCCATGACATAATTTTCTGGAATTTTTCAAGCTGTTTAAAGGCACAGTCAACTTAGTGTATGTAAACGTCTGACCCACTGGAATTATAAGTGAAATAATCTGTCTGTTAACAATTGTTGGAAAAAGGAGTTTTGTCATGCACAAAGTAGATGTCCTAACCGACTTGCCAAAACCATAGTTTGTTAACAAGAAATTTGTGGAGTGGTTGAAAAAATGAGTTTTAATGACTTCAACCTAAGAGCAATACATAAAGTTGAAGTTGGAAGTTCACATACTCAAAACATTATCACACATTACTCATTCAGGACATTTTCTAGAATATAGAGTACCTTTCTTCTATAGCGTGATAATGTTCAAGAATAATTTCCATTTTATTTGTAAATTGGCTAATCCAGATAATTTGAAACATGTTAAAACATTAATGGGTATGAGGCCATACAGCCGACAGTAAAATAACATAACGGAGAGAGTTGGTGAGGCCCCCTTACAGAAAGAACACTTGATTTCACGCTTGGCAAAAAAAAGTGTTTTGGAACATTTCACACATAACTTTACATGTTGTCACGTGTTATCACATTAACTTCCCATAAGATCACGTGGTCACATGAAAACATGTGTTTTTGGAACACTTGAATCACGCAAGTGATTACTTGTGGATGTTGCATAAGGGTCAATAAGGGTATAAAGGAAAGAGAAGTTTGGGAACCACTGTGATGCAGTATGACTAAGTCTAAACAACAACTGAACTTTTTGAGTGATTTCTGACATTTTGCTACAGGCAATACATATCCCACAATGGGGCCAGATGATGAGATGTTGGTTGATGGAATAAAATATTTATTGATACATGCTGTACATGAAGTATTTTTGATTTGCTGGACTATCAAAACAAGTAATCACTACATCCAGTCAAATAGCCTGGCCAAAACTACCCATTGTATAATGGTCTTTTGAATGCCAGCTATCACATATTCAACAAGGTCATGTGGTCAGTAAATGCACTCGCTGCCACCCTTCCAAAGTGACGCAGGTTAACAGATCGATTTCTGTTTTCGCCAGGAAAGGATTAGGACAGTGCTGGGCCTGACATTCAGCACGTCTCCATGTCCTGAACGCTGAATATGGACCTTGTTCACAACTACTGTTGAATATGTGCTCCCTGTATGCCACAACGACAGACATCAACCATGAACTCATTACTCTCAATTGACCAGGTAACCTTTATAGGTGTCAAGACACAGTATACCTACACCTACCATTGTAGCATAAACTCAACACAGTAAGGTTGTGCGGCACAAACAGAGTGAAGGCTTTGGGCTAGTAGCGCACATGCTGCTTGGCTGCAAGCATTCACGTGTTATCCACTGAGATGTGTACTTTTTTAAAGGCATATAGATTCTTACCCCAAAATCAATCAATCAATCAATGAAGTATGGCCTACACACTTGCTCCAACAGATACCTTTATTGGTCTTCGTCAGCTATAACACAGGCTCTCACACAAAAAGAAAATGTGGGTATTGATATAGTGACTGTTTATGTTATTTAAACAAACAAAAAACATACTTTGTAAGATGTGTGTCTCCAGATAGTTCCTTCTCTGTGTGTCTACTTTGAGGTCTGTGCTAACACCATAGGACATTCAATTGACATTAAACAATAAAATATTGGTGCTAATAAAGAAGCAATATAATATATTTGTCAAATAATGCCTGTTATTTACAGTACCGCGGAACGGCAGAATAACCGGTGTTGTTGTCAAGTTACATGTCTGTCTGTGTGTGAGTGTAACTTTTGTTCATTCATTATGTCCTAGACAACAGAGGTTTGTGTTGTATGTGTTTTGACCCTAATTTGTCAAGTAAGTTTTTTTGTAGGAGAGTCACCAGTTCCTGAACTCATGGAAAAATTCATGATTGATTTGACGTATTATACTGATTGTTCCATAATGGCATACAAAAACAGGTTACATCAGCGACAGGTGGTAAATGGCGAAAATCTCATGTTTACTCATGTTGATACATTAAAACATATGTTCCCCATCTATAAAAACAGTGGCCGCAAACGAAGGGCAAACAAACCACATCAGCCACCACACTGTCAAGTCATCATCCTTGGCAATTAAGAGAAGAAATGGGACTTGGTAAACCAGCTTTTATTTTCCTTTTTAAGTGAGAAGTCAGTGTACCATTTAATACCATTTAACTTTAACATTTAAACATTTAACATTAACATTACTAGTTACAACCTAACTATGTGATCTATTAGATTTACATTTTAGTTATTTAGCAGACAGTCTTATCCAGAGTGACTTACAGGAGCAATTAGGGTTAAGTGCCTTGCTCAAGGGCACATCAACAGATTTCTCACCTAGTCAACTCAGGGATTCAAACCAGTAACCTTTCAGTTACTGGCCCAACGCTCTTAATCGCTAGGCTATTGATGTACCAAGGCTGAGAATATCTTACTAACATGTCGCAACATAATTTGACTTACTTGTTTTTATACATTGCTTATTTTCTTTCATCTGACTTTTACTGTTTCTGCTGATGCCAGTCTTACTGTTCAGTTGTTTTCTGGGTCAAGGGGAAGTGATGGAAAACCAACAGCTCTTCAACATTGCAGTCAACAGGGTGCAACAGTTCCACCTATTGGCTCAGAAAATGTCCAACGACTTTGTAAGACATATTTTGAATCTTCTTTTGACATAGCAGATCATGTTTCAGAGGTGATTCTTCTTCTTGTAAACAGTGTCCTCTTCACACAAACCTAGCGGCAAAAATTCTCTCTCCCTTCTGTGTGATTTTGTGCAGGAAGGCACCCTGTTTTCTGATGAACGCAGACAGCTGAACAAGATATCCCAGCTGGACATCTATAACTCTGACTTCATCATGAGCCCAATCGACAAGCAGGAGACTCAGAAGACTTCAGTAAGTTACCTGGCGGAGACAATCCGCACGATGCACGATTCCAAAATTAATAATAGGGCATCTCAATTTGAATAATCGATACAACTTAGTCATTAGTTATTGGGCAAGCAGATCCCCGATTGTCTAAACTCCATGGGTAAATATATACTGTAGGAAAGCAGAACCAGCATCATGCATGGTGGAAATTAAATCTAGCCATGATAGGGAGTTTTAAATTGTACACTTAAAATCAGCAGTAAAATGTTGCTATACCTCAGTGCCTTCAATTAAGGTAGTTAAAACAACCACACACCATAGTCCTTGTAAGTAAAACTCATCACTCTCTAATCGGCGGTTTCTCTACATCTACATTCTCCAGCCATGTATCATGTAAATGATATGTCATCTCAAGCTGTACAATACAATTCAACTTCATTTTCTAATAATCTGTGGTTTCTCTACATCTACACACACAGGTCCTTAATCTTCTCCATATCTCTTTCCACCTGATTGAATCCTGGCAGTACTCTAGCCAGACCATGACCATCTCAAACAGCCTGATGGTCAGAAACTCCAACCAGATCTCGAAGAAGCTCAGTGACCACAAAGTGGGCATCAACCTGCTCATCAAGGTAAAGAAAGGAGGGAGAACAATGACCATTGTGGTGCCGCACTTTGTGCATTTATAACTCAAATACTTCTAGTAAGTTGAACTCAGTCAAGTCATTATTAAAATGTCTATGTGCTACTGGCTCACATCTAAATGAGTCACATCAATGCAAGTTTTTAAAGTTATAACAAATTAACTTTTTACCCAGCATGCTCTACTACAGGTAGATTGTTTTTGGAATTGTTCTTAATATCTGTGTTTTTACATGTACAGTACATTGCTGGCTGCCGCTCCAGCCCACGTTTACAGTACATTGAGTGATTGATTGATTATTAATCTTATGCTACGGAATCTAAAACAAAAATCCCGAAAATCATATTGTATGATTTTTAAGTAATTCATTTGCAGTTCATTGCATGACATAAGAATTTGATCACCTACCAACCAGTAAGAATTACGGCTCTTACAGACCTATATTTTTATATTGTCTTTGCAATGGGATATTTCATAGGAACCAATTTTTTTCCCCTACCGCTTCCACTGGATGTTGCCAGTCTTTGGAATTTGGTTGAGGTTATTTCTTTGTGCCATGAAGAAGTAGGACAACTCGGAACTGGGGACACTTTTGTGAGTTGAGCAAGATGTGAAATCCAGTGCTGGTTTCTTTTCTTTCCTGTACAGATTGCCCCGTCTACAATTTGATTGATTATTAACATTTAAAAATACCCAACGTTGTATTACAAAAGTAGTTTGAAATATTTTGGCAAATTTTATAAGACAACTTTTGAAATATTTTGTAGCGATGTTGCGTTTTTGTAAGCTGTCTTTTTCTGGATCAAACGCTCTTTATAAAGGGACATTTTCAATATATATGGACGGAATTAATCAAACAAAAGGACCAATTGTGATGTTTATGGGACATATTGGAGTGCCAACAAAAGAAGCTCGTCGAAGGTAATGCATGTTTTATATTTTATTTCAGCGTTTTGTGTAGCGCCTGCAGGGTTGTAATATGCTAGCTCCTTTGTTTACTGCTGGTGCAGATGGTACAGGCTATCAGATAATAGCTTCTTATGCTTTCGCCGAAAAGCAGTGTAAAAATCTGACATGTTAGCTGGATTCACAACGAGTGTATAGCTTTAATTGAGTATCTTACATGTGTGATTTAATGAAAGTTTGAATCTTATAGCATTTATTTGAATCTGGCGCTCTGCATTTCCCCCAGCAATTGGCCAGTTGAGACGTTAGCATCTCGGCTATCTGTAAGAGTTAAGAATCCCTCCTGTTCTCCACTCATACCTGTATTAACTGCACCTGTTTGAACTCATTACCTGTATACAAGACACCTGTCCACACACACAATCAAACAGACTCCAACCTCTCCACAATGGCCAAGACCAGAGGGCTGTGTAAGGGCATCAGGGTTACAAATGTAGACCTGCACAAGGCTGGGATGGGCTACAGGAAAATAGGCAAGCAGCTTGGTGAGAAGGCAACAACTGTTGGCGCAATTATTAGAAAATGGAAGAAGTTCAAGATGACGGTCAATCACCCTTGGTCTGGGGCTCCATGCAAGATCTCACCTCGTGGGGTATAAATGATCATGAGGAAGGTGAGGGATCAGCCCAGTGTAGCTGCAGGACCTGGTCAATGACCCGAAGAGAGCTGGGAGCACAGTCTCAAAGAAAACCATTAGTAACACACTACGCCGTCATGGATTAAAATCCTGCAGTGCATGCAAGGTCCCCCTGCTCAAGCCAGCGCATGTCCAGGCCCGTCTGAAGTTTTCCAATTACCATCTGGATGATCCGGAGGGGGAATGGGAGAAGGTCATGTGGTCTGATGAAACAAAAATAGAGCTTTTTTGTCTAAACTCCACTCGCTGTGTTTGGAGGAAGAAGAAGTATGAGTCGGGGATTTGTATTGATATGCAAACATCCACCCCACCATGCATCTCTCTCTGTCTCCCACAGGGGAGCAAGGATGGGATACTGATCCTGGGTGACAATGACTCTCAGCATCTGCCCCCTGCGGGAACTAATACCAGAACCTGGGGCGAACCTGGACGTATCTTTGGGTCTTTAATCCATATATGATTTCTATTATTGTTCATTGATCAAGACTGGTCTCGAGAAAGTCCTAGTGACTTAGAACATTCACATTAAAATGTGTCAAATATAACCTATTCTTCTTTTTTTCCCCCAAGGTTGAGACCTACCTGACCGTCGCTAAGTGCAGGCAGTCGCTGGAGGCCAACTGCACTCTGTAAACGTGGGCTGGAGCGGCAGCCAGCAAGAGCCTGTCTCCAGGGTTCGGTTTCCCAGATACAGATTACACCTTGCTCTGCACTGAAGAGCATTTTCAATTGAGATTCTCCATTATGCATGCTTTTTAGTCTATAGTAGATTTAATTAGTAGATTTAATTTAGATCTGGTAGAGCCTGACTCCAGGGGTTTTCAAGCATTTGCATTTTCTTCTCTGAAATCAACAACAGCACTTTCTATAATATTCACTCTATTCCTCAGAGCTACCATTGATCCACGGACATTTTAGATTAGTACATTTATAGAAAAGATTATAAATATGTCTTATTTAAATATATGATTCGAGGTGGTGCTGCCATTTATGCATAAATTAATATTTAGGGGTGAAATGGGAACTTGTAGAGCTCCAAGCTTTAGGTATGTCCACAGATGGATAATATATTTTATAGTAATTTCCTTTAAGCATTTTCATTCCTTAATCTTACTGTTTGAAACGAATAGTGATTCTTTTTCAATAAAGCTGTTGTTCTCTGCAGTACATGATCTCTTGGCTACTATTTGCTATCTTTCAAATCTCTTTTTTTTACAAGTTTCTAGCCCCAACATTCCTATTGTGTGCCTTGGACAACATAAGGCTGGATTCAATTCGTATCGCAGACGCTCCATTGCATGTAAAGGCAATGTTCCTGCGTTCGTGGAGACTGCATTCACTGCAAACGCTGCATATGTCAGGCTCAATCGGAAATGACCTTAAAAATGTTACGCTGTTCTTCAGCAATACAGATTGAAAACAGCCCATAGTCACGTACATTTGTACTGTACATAAATATCCCCTGTCTGTTGCGAATGTTGAATAAAGCTCAATTTGAACTTTGTCTGTTGATTGTCCATAGAGTTGGTTGTTATATAGCTCAGAATTTGAGAAAAGATATCCAAAGGAACATACATAAAAAGGCTTTCCAAACATGGGTCTGCTGCAGGTGCCTAATATGTCAAAACACCTCATGTCAAAACAAAAGTCCTGCAAGTGCAAGCAAGCGATAACTTGTGCCAGACTTATTTTGACAGAGAGGAAGAGGGTATGATATGTTCCTTTAGATATTTTGTCTCAAATTCCACGCTATACAAAAACCAAACCCATGGACAATTGTCAGAGTAAGTTCAAATGGAATTTTATTCAACATTCATGACACACAGTGGATGCTTTCAGGTTTTGGCAATGTATTTTTGCACGCTGAGGATCTCAGAGGTCGGTGCATCATGAATTGCAAGTTCCATGCATAAAACATAATGAACATTTCAGTGTTATATGAAGTGAGTTGAGTCTTATTAGTACCAGAATCTTAGATTTACAAAAGCACCACACCACCTCACATCAACTCCCACCATAACTAAATCTATGGACTTACCTTCAGTACTAGTAGCTGTGTTATAATTTACCATTCATCATTAACGTCAACGCCATGAACAGTGGCATACCGTGGATTCACGAGGCTCCCCTGCAAGGTACCAGCAAGACCAAATGCAAAGCCAGGGGGCGGGAAATAGAATGTGATGCTAATATTAACATTTTTACCACAGGAACATTTGACCTTGTTGCCAACAGACAATTAGCCTACCAACCTCTGAATATATTGAGTCAATTATAGTTCTATTTAAGGGACTTCAATTGTGAGCCAAAACGATTTGATTATTTTACTTTCCGCAGGTCTTCGATCATGGGCAACTTCAAACCCTTTGGTGGCCCTAACAAACTTTAACCAGATGAAGGCGTGTCCCAGCACTCACAATTTCATTGGTTATGCAGCTGTAAGCACTGCTCTGTGCTCGAGCACAATGGTCGTGTTGGGTACAGAAAATCTGCTGTAGGAGTAAAGTCAGATCTTTCTCAAATTCTTCAATTAGTAAACTGTTGTTTAACATTGACATTTACAGCTATATCAACTGTTCTGTGGTCAAACTATTTTGTTGGTTGTGCCAAGTGAGGACAATATTGGACGGAATAGAGATGCTAGATAGATACAATGAGAGGACAAGAAGGATGATGGTTTTCCAGAGGAGAGGAATATGGATGGTGGATGGACAAACATGAATCTGGCCCGGTGGTGACAGATCGTGCACGGGCCGAAGCTGATGGAATGTTTGATTCTGTTGGCGCGAGTAAGGTTGGTAAGAATAACTGGACCACGGTAATAAAGAAGAATTGAGCTAAAAGAGCTAAAGCTGAATATGAACAGCAGTTTCCGGTTGGAGTACCATTCATGAATAATAATGTTTTTTTGGGAGACCTATTTGCGATTACAAAGATAGTGAAGGACAAATTGAGAAAGGTGGAGGCAGTCAGAGTGACCAGGAGCGGTATTATGGCGAATTAATTTCACATCGGCCCACATTACTCACTAACCTCGTCCCACATTACTCACTAATCCACAGCTGTCCAACCTTATCAGTGACCTGACCTGACCTCGGCCCACATTCCTCACTAATCCCTAGCTTCCAACCTTATCACTGACCGTATCTAGTCCCGCAATCCTCACTAATCCACAGCTGTCCAACCTTATCAGTGACCTGACCTCGGCCAACATTCCTCACTAATCCACAGCTGTGCAACGTTATCAGTGACCTTACCTTGTCCGACATCCCTCTCTAATCCTCAGCCGTCCAAATTTATCAGTGATCTGACCTGACCTCGGCCCCCATTCCTCACTAGTCCACAGCTGTCCAACCTTATCAGTGACCTGGCCTGACCTCGGCCCACATTTCTCACTAATCCACAACTGTCCAACCTTGTCACTGACCTGACCTGACCTGACCTCATCCCAAAATCCTCACTAATCCACAGCTGTCCAACATTATCACTGACCTGACCTTGTCCCACAATCCTCACTAATCCACAGCTGTCCAACCCTATCAGTGACCTGACCTGACCTCGTCCCACATTCCTCACTAATCCACAGCTGTCAAACTTTATCAGTGACCCGACCTTTTCCCACATTTCTCACTAATCCACAGCTGTCCAACCTTATCAGTGATCTGACCTGACCTCGGCCCCCATTCCTCACTAATTCACAGCTGTCCAACCTTATCAGAGACCTGACCTCGGCCCACATTCCTCACTAATCCACAGCTGTCCAACCTAATCAGTGACCTGACCTGACCTGACCTAGATCCACATTCCTCTCTATTCCACAGCTGTCCAACCTTATCAGTGACCTGACCTCGTCTGACATTCCTCACTAATCCACAGCTGTCCAACCTTATCAGTGACCTGACCTCGGCCCACATTCCTCACTAATCCACAGCTGTCCAACCCTTATCAGTGACTTTACCTGACCTCGTCCCACATTCCTCACTAATCCACACCTGTCCAACCTTATCACTGACCTGACCTCGTCCCACAATCCTCACTAATCCAAAGCTGTCCAACCCTATCAGTGACCTGACCTGACCTCGTCCTCCATTCCTCACTAATCCACAGCTTTCCAACCTTATCAGTGACCTGACCTGACCTAGATCCACATTCCTCTCTATTCCACAGCTGTCCAACCTTATCAGTGACCTGACCTCGTCTGACATTCCTCACTAATCCACAGCTGTCCAACCTTATCAGTGACCTGACCTCGTCCCACATTCCTCACTAATCCACACCTGTCCAACCTTATCACAGACCTGACCTCGTCCCACAATCCTCACTAATCCACAGCTGTCCAACCCTATCAGTGACCTGACCTGACCTCGTCCCACATTCCTCACTCTTCCACAGCTGTCCAACCCTATCAGTGATCTGACCTGACCTCGGCCCCCATGCCTCACTAGTCCACAGCTGTCCAACCTTATCAGTGACCTGGCCTGACCTCGGCCCACATTTCTCACTAATCCACAACTGTCCAACCTTGTCACTGACCTGACCTGACCTGACCTCATCCCAAAATCCTCACTAATCCACAGCTGTCCAACCTTATCACTGACCTGACCTTGTCCCACAATCCTCACTAATCCACAGCTGTCCAACCCTATCAGTGACCTGACCTGACCTCGTCCCACATTCCTCACTAATCCACAGCTGTCAAACTTTATCAGTGACCCGACCTACCCTATGTAGCCATTTCCATCTACTATCCATCTGACCCTATGTAGCCAGGTCCATCTACTATCCATCTGACCCTATGTAGCCAGGTCCATCTACTATCCATCTGACCCTATGTAGCCATGTCCCATCTACTATCCATCTGACCCTATGTAGCCAGGTCAATCTACTATCCATCTGACCCTATCTAGCCAGGTCCATCTACTATCCTTCTGACCCTATGTAGCCAGGTCCATCTACTATCCTCCTGACCCAGGTCCCATCTACTATCCTTCTGACCCTATGTAGCCAGGTCCATCTACTATCCTCCTGACCCAGGTCCCATCTACTATCCTTCTGACCCTATGTAGCCAGGTCCCATCTACTATCCTTCTGACCCTATGTAGCCAGGTCCCATCTACTATCCTCCTGACCCAGGTCCCATCTACTATCCTTCTGACCATATGTAGCCAGGTCCATCTACTATCCTCCTGACCCAGGTCCCATCTACTATCCTTCTGACCCTATGTAGCCAGGTCCCATCTACTATCCTCCTGACCCAGGTCCCATCTACTATCCTTCTGACCCTATGTAGCCAGGTCCCATCTACTATCCTCCTGACCCAGGTCCCATCTACTATCCTTCTGACCCTATGTAGCCAGGTCCCATCTACTATCCTTCTGACCCTATGTAGCCAGGTCCCATCTACTATCCTTCTGACCCTATGTAGTCAGGTCCCATCTACTATCCTTCTGACCGTATGTAGCCAGGTCCCATCTACTATCCTTCTGACCCAGGTCCCATCTACTATCCATCTGACCCTATGTAGCCAGGTCCATCTACTATCCATCTGACCCTATGTAGCCAGGTCCATCTACTATCCATCTGACCCTATGTAGCCAGGTCCATCTACTATCCATCTGACCCTATGTAGCCAGGTCCATCTACTATCCATCTGACCCTATGTAGCCAGGTCCATCTACTATCCATCTGACCCTATGTAGCCAGGTCCCATCTACTATCCATCTGACCCTATGTAGCCAGGTCCCATCTACTATCCTTCTGACCCTATGTAGCCAGGTTCCATCTACTATCCTTCTGACCCTATGTAGCCAGATCTTTTTAGAAGATCAGGGTGTTTTGCGATGTAGAGGCTATGGACATCATTGGGGGAAGACAGACCAGTTCATCATTGGGGGAAGACAGACCAGTTCATCATTGGGGGAAAACAGACCAGTTCATCATTGGGGGAAGACAGACCAGTTCATCATTGGGGGAAGACAGACCAGTTCATCATTGGGGGTGAAGACAGACCAGTTCATCATTGGAGGGGAAGAGTTCCCAGTCATCAGCACTATCTGCCGTTCCTCTATCCACATGATTCTCTCCTAACACACACACACACACACACACACACACCAAACATATGTTGCTGCTAATATTATTTTATCCTGCTGCTCAGCCACTTTACCCCTGATTGTATGCATACAACTACCTCATCTACCACTGATATGGTTATTGACATTGTTCTTGTACATACTAGAGGTCGACCGATTAATCGGAATGGACGATTAATTAGGGCCGATTTCAAGTTTTCATAACAATCGGAAATCGGTATTTTTGGGCGCCAATTTGCTGATTTTGTAAAAAGATGTATACCTTTATTTAACTAGGCAAGTCAGTTAAGAACACATTGTATTTTCAATGACGGCCTAGGAACAGTGGGTTAACCACCTGTTTAGGGGCAGAACGACAGATTTTCACCTTGTCAGCTCGGGGATCCAATCTTGCAACCTTACAGTTAACTAGTCCAATGCAATAACGACCTGCCTCTCTCTCATTGCACTCCACAGGGAGATTGCCTGTTACGCAAATGCAGTAAGCCAAGATAAGTTGCTAGCTAGCAACTTTGTTGTGCGTCAAGCATTGCGCTGTTTATGACTTCAAGCCTATCATCTCCCGAGATGAGGCTGGTGTAACCGAAGTGAAATGGCTAGCTAGTTAGCGAGCGCTAATAGCGTTTCAAACGTCACTCGCTCTGAGCCTTCTAGTAGTTGTTCCCCTTGCTCTGCATGGGTAACGCTGATTCGATGGTGGCTGTTGTCGTTGTATTGCTGGTTCGAGCCCAGGGAGGAGCGAGGAGAGGTACGGAAGCTATACTGTTACACTGGCAATACTAAAGTGCCTATAAGAACATTTAATAGTCAAAGGTTAATGAAATACAAATGGTATAGAGGGAAATAGTCCTATAATAACTACAACTGACCCAGGTCCCATCTACTATCCTTCTGACCCTATGTAGCCAGGTCCCATCTACTATCCTTCTGACCCTATGTAGCCAGGTCCCATCTACTATCCTTCTGACCCTATGTAGTCAGGTCCCATCTACTATCCTTCTGACCGTATGTAGCCAGGTCCCATCTACTATCCTTCTGACCCAGGTCCCATCTACTATCCATCTGACCCTATGTAGCCAGGTCCATCTACTATCCATCTGACCCTATGTAGCCAGGTCCATCTACTATCCTTCTGACCCTATGTAGCCAGGTCCATCTACTATCCATCTGACCCTATGTAGCCAGGTCCATCTACTATCCATCTGACCCTATGTAGCCAGGTCCATCTACTATCCTTCTGACCCTATGTAGCCAGGTCCATCTACTATCCATCTGACCCTATGTAGCCAGGTCCATCTACTATCCTTCTGACCCTATGTAGCCAGGTTCCATCTACTATCCTTCTGACCCTATGTAGCCAGGTCCATCGACTATCCTCCTGACCCAGGTCCCATCTACTATCCTTCTGACCCTATGTAGCCAGGTCCCATCTACTATCCTCCTGACCCAGGTCCCATCTACCATCCTTCTGATCCTATGTAGCCAGGTCCCATCTACTATCCTTCTGACCCTATGTAGCCAGGTCCCATCTACTATCCTTCTGACCCTATGTAGTCAGGTCCCATCTACTATCCATCTGACCCTATGTAGCCAGGTCCCATCTACTATCCTTCTGGCCCAGGTCCCATCTACTATCCATCTGACCCTATGTAGCCAGGTCCATCTACTATCCATCTGACCCTATGTAGCCAGGTCCATCTACTATCCATCTGACCCTATGTAGCCAGGTCCCATCTAGTATCCTTCTGACCCTATGTAGCCAGGTCCATCTACTATCCTCCTGACCCAGGTCCCATCTACTATCCTTCTGACCCTATGTAGCCAGGTCCATCTACTATCCTCCTGACCCAGGTCCCATCTACTATCCTTCTGACCCTATGTAGCCAGGTCCCATCTACTATCCTTCTGACCCTATGTAGCCAGGTCCCATCTACTATCCTCCTGACCCAGGTCCCATCTACTATCCTTCTGACCCTATGTAGCCAGGTCCATCTACTATCCTCCTGACCCAGGTCCCATCTACTATCCTTCTGACCCTATGTAGCCAGGTCCATCTACTATCCTCCTGACCCAGGTCCCATCTACTATCCTTCTGACCCTATGTAGCCAGGTCCCATCTACTATCCCTCTGACCCTATGTAGCCAGGTCCCATCTACTATCCTCCTGACCCAGGTCCCATCTACTATCCTTCTGACCCTATGTAGCCAGGTCCCATCTACTATCCTTCTGACCCAGGTCCCATCTACTATCCATCTGACCCTATGTAGCCAGGTCCATCTACTATCCATCTGACCCTATGTAGCCAGGTCCCATCTACTATCCATCTGACCCTATGTAGCCATGTCCCATCTACTATCCATCTGACCCTATGTAGTCAGGTCCCATCTACTATCCTTCAGACCCTATGTAGCCAGGTCCCATCTACCTTTTAACTCCTCGCAAGTGTGGCTTGTTTGGTGTCTGCTGTGAAGGAATACCACAACAAGACCAACTTGTTGATTGATGAAGGCATGTCGATTTATCGATATTGGGGAAACACGTGTGGCCCTGAAATGTGACAACTGCAGTGGCCAAAACAGGTCTGTGCTCTGGTATTGTGCCTGGTGGACCATGCACAAGCTCCACCAGTCTGGACCTTTACTTCCTGATCACACCAAGTTTGCCACCGACTGGTACTTCGGCCTCATCAAGCAGCGCTTTAGAAAGACCAGAGTGAACACTTTGTCTGAGATTGCTGCTGTTGTGAAGGACAGCACTGTGACAGGGGTCAACATCTCACAGCTGGTTGGACTGGACAATGGTTCGGTGCTGGTGGAAAGATATGGCTGGTACTTCAGGCCGCTGCCACAGATCAGACAGTACCAGCACTTCAGAAGAATGTCATGTTCATTGCATTGTATGAGGATATTCAACTTATCTACACTTGGGAGGTGAATTGATGTTATGCAAGGTTGTAATGTCTTCTCAATTAATTTTGTTATTTCCTGTTTTACGGCTCGGATGCTATGGAGCCTGGTTTTGTTGTCTCCAAGTATCGTTCAGACTCAGTCGTGACCAGGTTTCAGCTGCTGCCCAACGCTGACATCCTTCCTCCCATTGATGGTCTGCCTGTACAAGCACCTCCTGGACACAGCTTAACAAACTGATCTTTTTAGAAGATCAGGGTGTTTTGCGATGTAGAGGCTATGGACATCATTGGGGGAAGACAGACCAGTTCATCATTGGGGGAAGACAGACCAGTTCATCATTGGGGGAAAACAGACCAGTTCATCATTGGGGGAAGACAGACCAGTTCATCATTGGGGGAAGACAGACCAGTTCATCATTGGGGGTGAAGACAGACCAGTTCATCATTGGAGGGGAAGAGTTCCCAGTCATCAGCACTATCTGCCGTTCCTCTATCCACATGATTCTCTCCTAACACACACACACACACACACACACACACACACCAAACATATGTTGCTGCTAATATTATTTTATCCTGCTGCTCAGCCACTTTACCCCTGATTGTATGCATACAACTACCTCATCTACCACTGATATGGTTATTGACATTGTTCTTGTACATACTAGAGGTCGACCGATTAATCGGAATGGACGATTAATTAGGGCCGATTTCAAGTTTTCATAACAATCGGAAATCGGTATTTTTGGGCGCCAATTTGCTGATTTTGTAAAAAGATGTATACCTTTATTTAACTAGGCAAGTCAGTTAAGAACACATTGTATTTTCAATGACGGCCTAGGAACAGTGGGTTAACCACCTGTTTAGGGGCAGAACGACAGATTTTCACCTTGTCAGCTCGGGGATCCAATCTTACAACCTTACAGTTAACTAGTCCAATGCAATAACGACCTGCCTCTCTCTCATTGCACTCCACAGGGAGACTGCCTGTTACGCAAATGCAGTAAGCCAAGATAAGTTGCTAGCTAGCAACTTTGTTGTGCGTCAAGCATTGCGCTGTTTATGACTTCAAGCCTATCATCTCCCGAGATGAGGCTGGTGTAACCGAAGTGAAATGGCTAGCTAGTTAGCGAGCGCTAATAGCGTTTCAAACGTCACTCGCTCTGAGCCTTCTAGTAGTTGTTCCCCTTGCTCTGCATGGGTAACGCTGATTCGATGGTGGCTGATGTCGTTGTATTGCTGGTTCGAGCCCAGGGAGGAGCGAGGAGAGGTACGGAAGCTATACTGTTACACTGGCAATACTAAAGTGCCTATAAGAACATCTAATAGTCAAAGGTTAATGAAATACAAATGGTATAGAGGGAAATAGTCCTATAATAACTACAACCTAAAACTTCTTACCTGGGAATATTGAAGACATGTTAAAAGGATGGTTCCTTTTCATGTTTAGCTTTCATATGTTTTCATGTTCTGAGCAAGGAACTTAAAAGTTAGCTTTCTTACATGGCACATATTGCACTTTTACTTTCTTCTCCAACACTTATTGAAACCAAATTGAACATGTTTCATTATTTACTTGAGGCTAAATTGATTTTATTCATGTATTATATTAAGTTAAAATAAGTGTTCATTTAGTATTGTTGTAATTGTCATTATTACAAATAAATAAATAAATACAAATTGGCCGATTAATCGATATCGGCTTTTTGGTCATCCAATAATCGGTATCGGTGTTGAAAAATCATAATCGGTCGACCTCTAGTACATACTGTATATTATTTTGTTCTTTCTCTACTGGCAGAGATTTTATATTGACACCATTTCTGATGTTGCTACTATGTAAGTAACTATTTGGCTGTATCGTTTACACCTTCTGTAGAGACCCGTCCACTTGGCAAGACGTGGCTGGGGGTTATAGCATTTCTTTTACATGACCCATCAATTTAGACAGGTGTGTCATCTAATATTTTTTAAATATGTTCTATCTGGACACTTTGTCTAGATTTGTTCCTTGTTGTAGGCTACTACTTTTACATTAGTCTTCATCTTTTCACTCTGTTTAGCACATGAGCTCACATGTGAATCCTTAATGAGATGGGTGGGGCTAAGGCTTAAGAGGGTGTGAACAATGCTGAATGGGTGTAAACAAAGAAGTGCTCTCCAGTAGGTGTACCAAAATATTCAAGGGCCATTTTCTCAAAAGTGGGGTTACAAGTTCAGCAACTGTCAAAGCAGAATCACTTTCCCATTGTTCCTCAAATGCAGTGTATGATATACCATTGTGTAGCTCTGTATCTCTGCTTTTATCCAATGTAAATCAATTAAAAAAATTTAAAAATAAAACCACATTTTGCTACATAAGACCGAATCAAGGAAGTCGGTCACATTTCATTGGGGGAATACAGCAAACATATTTATTAAAAAACTCACTTTGTTCTAGAGAGATTTACAATTATCAGAACGTCACACCAGGGTAAACGCCTACACGAAACACCGCCCCTATTTGAAGTGTATCTAAAATCCTCTATGGGAAAAATGATTGGAACCATTTCATTGTTTTACCCACTAGGTTTATGGGTATTATGACTCATACGGTAGTACTCTAAGAGGCACCAGCAGCATTAGCGGTCTCAGTCTGTACAGAGCTCTCAGAGTGAGTCAATCTCAGTCTGGACACAGCTCTCCGGGTCACTCTGCATCCATTAATCTTTCCCCCTCTTCTCTCTCACTTCCCCTCCCTTCTCCCTCCTCTCTCATCTGGGATGACTCAGCATCTTCACAGAAGACGGCCACTCCCCTTCTCTCCTCTAGACCAATTAGGAGCTATTATTTGGAGAGCAAAGTAAAAACATTTAAAATCATGAAGAATAAAATGAATAAAATCAGTACTTTTGAGAAGCTTTGTGAATACGGGCCACAGATCTATACTGTACACATTGAAGGAGCTCTCTATGGAATAGGGAATTCAGTTGTAATTGGACCAGGCTCATATTACTAAACCTCTAAATCCCACCCTGGCCAACATAATTACAGCATTATCCTGTTTTCACATCTGTGTTTCTGTCAAACTGTCATCATCTTATTGTTCCCTGTAATATGACCTATAACCCTCAGGGAAGTAAGAGGATATTGTTAAGGGTTGATTATAGTTGTATTTCACTGGCTCTTCTGGAAAGTAGTGTGACCTTTTTTCCATTGCAGCACTGGTCCAGCCCGAGACTTTCCATAGGCTTATAACACTGGTGTTATATTAGGGAAGGTAAAAGAAACATCTTTAAAATACACCACACCAAAAATGTAAACGTAACATGTAAAGCTTTGTTCACATGTTTTATGATTTGAAATACATTTTTAAAAATCCATTTGCACAACGCATTTCTCTCAAATTTTGGGGTATAAATTAGTTTATATCACTGTCAGTGAGCATTTCTCCTTTGCCAAGATAATCCATCCACCTGACTGGTGGATGGATTAAACAGCCTTATCAATACACAGCTGATTAAACAGCCATATCAATACACAGCTGATTAAACAGACATATCAATACACAGCTGATTAAACAGCCATATCAATACACAGCTGATTAAACAGCCATATCAATACACAGCTGATTAAACAGCCATATCAATACACAGCTGATTAAACAGCCATATCAATACACAGCTGATTAAACAGCCATATCAATACACAGCTGATTAAACAGCCATATCAATACACAGCTGATTAAACAGTCATATCAATACACAGCTGATTAAACAGCCATATCAATACACAGCTGATTAAACAGCCATATCAATACACAGCTGATTAAACAGCCATATCAATACACAGCTGATTAAACAGCCATATCAATACACAGCTGATTAAACAGCCATATCAATACACAGCTGATTAAACAGCCATGTCCACCAGAAGTGTTGCCGGATAATTGAATGTTCAATTTCTCTACCATAAGCCGCCTCCAATGTCACTCATTGAGCATGTTTGGGATGCTCTGGATCGACGTGTACGACAGTATCAAACAATTTCGCACACCCATTGAAGAGGAGTGGGACAACATTCCACATCAGGCCACAATCAACAGTCTGATCAACTCTGCGAAGAAGATGTGTCACGCTGCATGAGGAAAATGGTGGTCACACCAGATACTGAATGGTTTTCTGATCCACGCCCCTACATTTTTAAGGTATCTGTGACCAACAGATGCACATCTGTATCTGTACTCCCAGTCTGGGCCTCATGAATGTATTTAAAATCGACTGATTTCCTTTATATGAACTGTAACTCAGTAAAAATGTTCTGACATTGTAGCATGTTGTATTTATATTTCTGTTCTGTATTAGTTGTAATGGATTCACCTCCAGTGGACTTAACCAGCATCACCTTCTTCGGTGTCTGATGCAACGATTCATTCCATGGTGTATAGTTCAGATATAACTGTCTGGGATTATGAGGAGATACATTTAGCAAAGAAAACAAAGGCCACATTCCATCATTTCCCACAGATATGACATTATAACACGGCCCGACCCCTCCCCCATCCTCTAGGCGCTCTGACAATGGGGTCCTCCTCCAAGCACACAGTCCACTACTACCGCCATCCGACATACAACTGAATGATATCTAACTCAATCCCAGTACATTCATTACATTAAGAGTCACAATATAACGCATTACTTGTTTTACAGCTTTTAATACAATATTATTATTTTTCTAGCTAACCGGGCTGATCAATCGTGGCTGGACAGCAGAGCTACCTGACGTCTGGTATTATTAACCCTTTTCCATTCAAAGAAAGTGTCCCACTACTCAAAAGAAAATGCAAAAATGTTAGACCCAATTACAGGGGAGATTAGTGGGCTCTCTCTGTTTGAATCAGATTATCTCCGTTTTAATGAGATTACAGTTAGAAGATATATCCCTCTGCTACAGCGAGACCGCCCTGCTTCACAAAATAACACTGTCTGTGGTGACAGCTCGTTATTCCTGAGTAGCTTCTCCTTCCTAGTTAACTAATGTCCCCACACTGAGAATAATCATCCCTGGCTAGCAAACTAGCTACATCCTATCACAAAAACATGTATATCAAAGAACTACGTTAGTGAAACAGGGTCCAAAAAGCCGGATAGTTCAGGGGGAGGCATAATCAAGGGACCACCGTCTGCAGTGTCCACCGCAATGTCCCCATGTGCTGCGGTCTCACCTTGTAGTTGCTGGCGTTGACCCATCCAGTCGGCTCATCCATGATTTTATCCAGGCAGGGTTTGTCTTGTTCCACATCGGAGGACCTCTGCGGGTCGTTCGGGTAGTCTATTAAATCCTGCCCGACCTGCAACCTGCGGGTAACGACTTTCTGCAGGACCTGCTGATATAAATAGTCCATGTTGTCATGTTCCTCCATTGAGCAGGCAGTGATGTGTGGTCAGCTCCGGGGTCAGACAGACTAACGTAGTACTATCCGGTTGGTAACAGGGAGAAAAAAGGTCCAATCCGGTCTTTAATTCTGAGCCGAGGACAGTTACCAACAAAAACAAAACGCCAAACGGAAGACAGAGTGGACCACCTGTGTTAATTACTGCTGCAGTCTGTCGCCGAACACCTGTGGGTAAACGGAAGACAGAGTGGACCACCTGTGTTAAAACCGTGTACAGTAAGTGTGTATTTACTTATTTTTATTGAACCCTTATTTGACCAGCTAAGTTCACTGAGAACACACTCTATTTACAGCAATTACCTGGGGAATAGTTACAGGGGAGAAGAGGGCAGATGAATGAGCCAATTGAAATGTTTGTTTTTTTGCATTTGTGAAATGATTTTGATGTGATATGAAAGTAGAGGGGTTGATGTTTCTAGAAACGCACCGAATGGAGAATCGATTCCCATTTAGATGGGAATATTTGGCTGTTTTAGCTTCCAGAGCCAATTCACCCTGTAAACAGAACATGTTACTCCTTCGTCCAAGGACCTTACGTTAGGCTCCTTTAGTCCATTACCCAGGCTAATGCTGTAGCTACCTTGCATGTGTAGTATTGTGTAGTGGTCAAGGACTTAAGTCAAAATAAAAATGTTCGTTGTAGCCTAATGTCTATGAAAACAAAAACGTTATCAATGGAACAGTAGGTCATTGTTTTTTGATAGGTTGTAAGCTAAGTAAATATGATTTTTTTCCCCCTCCAAAACCTAAAGGGCATATTACATTTGAACAGCAGATCAGCCTTAGGTTTTATTTCCCGAGGCTTTAGCTCAGCGGGCTTGTGATGAGCAAGAGACTTGAGTTGTGTTCAAACCCAAAGTCACACATAAATGGACATACACACAGTACATCCACTGCAACAATCGTGCAGATTGGAGTTGCTTCAGAGACAATTTAAGTTGTCCAAGTCATTCTTTCCCCTTACAGCCCTTCTCTGTTTCTACCTTTTATTGAATAAATACAGCCTTAAAAACATACTGAAGGTAGTTTATTTGCATCCCATGTATGGAACAATCTACAGATTTCCCTACAACTAGATCTACTGGTGCCTCTCAGGCAGTTCAAATGAATAATTTGGGGCCAATCTTTACTGGGGTATGTGATGGTTTTACTTCAGTGTTTGTAATCTTGTATATTTGTATTATGTTGTATTTGTAAAGTGTGTATGCAGGGCTCCCTTGTAGAAGAGACCTTGGTCTCAATGAGAATGCCTGCTAAAATAAAGGTTAAACATTTTTAAATACATCTCCTGACCATAAAATTCACCCACATGGATTTTTACACACACACACACACACACACACACACACACACACACACACACACACACACACACACACACACACACACACACACACACACACACACACACACACACACACACACACACACACACATTCTGCCCCATGAATCCATAAAAAGGTAATTTTCTCCAACATGGCAACCATGGTTTTTCCGGGAACTGTGCACAGCTATTCAGCATATTGCCTGACTGAAAATCCCCAGTCCGTTTCTTATTCATAAACGAGAAAACGTCACGAATGAACAGAAAAATTTGTCAGAGGATGACGCAGCAGCGACACAGCCTATGGCCCCCGCCGTGCACCGAGGGAGGTGGTGTCACCGGGGCAAAGTAGGCGTGGACCTTTATCTCTGGGAGATGGGCCTATAGGGAGAGGTAGGAGCTCCGTCATTTTCATAAATCAGTCTTTATTGTTTTGAAACTTCTGTATGTGTAATGTTTACTGTTAATTTTTATTGTTTATTTCACTTTATATATTCACTTTATATATTATCTACCTCACTTGCTTTGGCAATGTTAACACATGTTTCCCATGCCAATAAAGCCCTTGAATTTAATTTAATTGACAGACAGACAGACAGAGTATCTATTTCATAAAGTTATCCATTTTAGAGAGAGTTTGTGTAAATTCTAGTCCTAGAATGAAACCTGACACAAATGAATCACCCTGACGAGCCTCTGACCTTTAACAGAACAATGACGTAGGGAACGACTTTGGATGGGCAATCTAGGGCAGTTAGGATCAGAACTTGTCAGAATAATAGAAGAGAAAATGATTTATTTCAGCTTGATTTGTTTACTCACTTACCCAGTGGGTCAGAATTTTACTCTCAACTATCAAACAATCATGAAATCATAAATGAATGAATGTCTACACTAAAGTATGTGAATTTGATGGACTTTCTAACCTTAAAGGCCCAAGAACCAAAGTACAAATGCCAATGAAGTCCCTGCTCAGCCCTGGTCCTTTCATTCTGTAAATTCTGGTTCCTAAGCCTTTGAACTGTTTTCAAATGATAGAATGGCTATTTAACCGATTTGCAAGAGTTACACTGACCTAAGACAGGGCATTTGCATTTAGTCTTCAGAATTCATCTGTACATGCTGCTTGCATAGATTGCCCATCCAAGGTGGGTGCCTAGGTCATTGTTCTGTTGGGGCAAGGGCAGAAGCCATTGTTCACAAACAGTGAATAAAAATTATGGCTGTTGGAGAGGGGGCAGCTGTGTTGATTTTCATCCTCCTGGAGCAACTGGATGTGGTTAAATAGGCCTGTCTATCTGTAAGATATATTGTGCTACAAACACAAAAGGAGAGAGAGAATTTAGAGAGAATTATTTATTTCAGAATTATGTATTTCTTTCATCACATTCCCAGTGGGTCAGAAGTTTACATACACTCAACTAAAATAAGGTTGTAACAAGGGGTGGTTTGTAGACTAAGGACAGATTAGTGGATAAAACAACTGGGTTCTTTTGATAACACTAGCCTAAACTATTTAACATTAGTGCAATGACAGAGACACTGGAATTTGTCAAAAAAAAAAAATATATATGTTATGAAAACGTGAAAATGATCCAAATAAAGTTCCAGCACAACATGAGATGATCAGACTGAACCAACTGCTATCTTGAAATGTTTATAAAGGTAGCTGGCAGCCTGGGCCATTTTCTTCCAAGCCCAAAATGTAGGCCCAGAATTAATCCTGAACCAAATTTAAAGTGAAAATTAATCAAATAAATATACATCAAAACATGAAAATCAATTCAGAGGAATGCTATAAGGATTACTACTATTTCTTGAAATGCTTCCATTAAACAGTGAATCATTCTAAATTTAACTCTTGAAAGACTGAGTGAATGCCTCTGTCTAAATTCAACTGGATGACAATCAAGTTTTTTAACATAAAGCAAACTACCATCAATGACAACTAAAAGCTAGTATGAGGATTATGTGTTTTTGCAGCTTCCTGTGACAACCGGAAGTGCACTGTACAGACATAGTTTGAAAAACTTACAAAGAAACATCTTTCAAATACCAGTCTCATAGCTCAACATTAGTGCAAGGCTGAGAAACTGGTACATTTGTAAAAAAACCAGGTTTTAAAGTTGTGTTTAATAGCCAAAATCATTGCCAAAACAGTTGAAGGTACATGAGATGATCTCCTGGGAGGAGTAGACTATGAACTTAAATGTCATAGAGGTTGCATGCCCCATTTTCTGAACCCAAGATCAAAACAAGTCATTCCCACTTCTCTGTCATTCCAAAAAGTAGACAGGGGGAAAAAAATTGTGAAAATTAATCAAATAAATATACATCAAAACATGAAAGGATCAGACTTAACTAACTACTATCTTGAAATGTTGTGTAAAATAAGCATTCTATCATTTAACAATAGTTGAAAGACTGAGTGAATCACCTCTTGAGTTGAGGTTAACAGCCTATACACAATCAGTTTTATTAGAGGGGGTGAGTGCACCCCCTGTTGGCTGAACCCGGCAGGGGGGTTCCGTCTTTGCATGCAATTGAAACCAGCACGGCACTGAATCCATTAAGAACCATATTGAAAAACTCACAAAGTAACTCTTTCAAATACCAGACACATAGCTCAACATAGTGCAATGACTGAGACACTGGAATTTGTAAAAAAAATATATATATATGTTATGAAAATGTGAAAATGATCCAAATATAGTTCCAGCAGTACATGAGATGATCAGACTGAAGCAACTGCTATCTTGAAATGTTTATAATGTTAGCAGGCAGCCATTTTCTTCCAAGACCAAAAAAGGTAGGCCCAGAATTAATCCTGAACCAAATTGTGAAAATTAATCAAATAAATATACATCAAAACATGAAAGGATCAGATTTAACGAACTACTATCTTGAAATGTTGTGTAAAATAAGCATTCTATCATTTAACAATAGTTGAAAGACTGAGTGAATCACCTCTTGAGTTGAGGTTAACAGCCTATACACAATCAGTTTTATTAGAGGGGGTGAGTGCACCCCCTGTTGGCTGAACCCGGCAGGGGGTTCCGTCTTTGCATGCAATTGAAACCAGCACGGCACTGAATCCATTAAGAACCATATTGAAAAACTCACAAAGTAACTCTTTCAAATACCAGACACATAGCTCAACATAGTGCAATGACTGAGACACTGGAATTTGTAAAAAAAAATATATATATATGTTATGAAAACGTGAAAATGATCCAAATATAGTTCCAGCAGTACATGAGATGATCAGACTGAAGCAACTGCTATCTTGAAATGTTTATAATGTTAGCAGGCAGCCATTTTCTTCCAAGACCAAAAAGTAGGCCCAGAATTAATCCTGAACCAAATTGTGAAAATTAATCAAATAAATATACATCAAAACATGAAAGGATCAGACTTAACGAACTACTATCTTGAAATGTTGTGTAAAATAAGCATTCTATCATTTAACAATAGTTGAAAGACTGAGTGAATCACCTCTTGAGTTGAGGTTAACAGCCTATACACAATCAGTTTTATTAGAGGGGTGAGTGCACCCCCTGTTGGCTGAACCCGGCAGAAGGGGGGTTCCGTCTTTGCATGCAATTGAAACCAGCACGGCACTGAATCCATTAAGAACCATATTGAAAAACTCACAAAGTAACTCTTTCAAATACCAGACACATAGCTCAACATAGTGCAATGACTGAGACACTGGAATTTGTCAAAAAAAATATATATATATGTTATGAAAACGTGAAAATGATCCAAATATAGTTCCAGCAGTACATGAGATGATCAGACTGAAGCAACTGCTATCTTGAAATATTTATAATGTTAGCAGGCAGCCATTTTCTTCCAAGACCAAAAGTAGGCCCAGAATTAATCCTGAACCAAATTGTGAAAATTAATCAAATAAATATACATCAAAACATGAAAGGATCAGACTTAACGAACTACTATCTTGAAATGTTGTGTAAAATAAGCATTCTATCATTTAACAATAGTTGAAAGACTAAAACAGTGAATCACCCTTGAGTTGAGGTTAACAGCCTATACACAATCAGTTTTATTAGAGGGGGTGAGTGAACCCCCTGATTTGGCTGAACCCGTGCAGGGGGTTCCGTCTTTGCATGCAATTGAAACCAGCACGGCACTGAATCCATTAAGAACCATATTGAAAAACTCAAAAGTCACTCTTTCAAATACCATATGGTGATAGCTCAACATAGTGCAATGACTGAGACACTGGAATTTGTAAAAAAATATATATATATATGTTATGAAAACGTGAAAATGATCCAAATATAGTTCCAACATGAGATGAACAGCAGTGTACATGAGATGATCAGACTGAAGCAACTGCTATCTTGAAATGTTTATAATGTTAGCAGTCAGCCATTTTCTTCCAAGACCAAAAAGTAGGCCCAGAATTAATCCTGAACCAAATTGTGAAAATTAATCAAATAAATATACATCAAAACATGAAAGGATCAGACTTAACGAACTACTATCTTGAAATGTTGTGTAAAATAAGCATTCTATCATTTAACAATAGTTGAAAGACTGAGTGAATCACCTCTTGAGTTGAGGTTAACAGCCTATACACAATCAGTTTTATTAGAGGGGGTGAGTGCACCCCTGTTGGCTGAACCCGGCAGGGGGTTCCGTCTTTGCATGCAATTGAAACCAGCACGGCACTGAATCCATTAAGAACCATATTGAAAAACTCACAAAGTAACTCTTTCAAATACCAGACACATAGCTCAACATAGTGCAATGACTGAGACACTGGAATTTCAAAAAAAAATATATATATATATGTTATGAAAACGTGAAAATGATCCAAATATAGTTCCAGCAGTACATGAGATGATCAGACTGAAGCAACTGCTATCTTGAAATGTTTATAATGTTAGCAGGCAGCCATTTTCTTCCAAGACCAAAAAGTAGGCCCAGAATTAATCCTGAACCAAATTGTGAAAATTAATCAAATAAATATACATCAAAACATGAAAGGATCAGACTTAACGAACTACTATCTTGAAATGTTGTGTAAAATAAGCATTCTATCATTTAACAATAGTTGAAAGACTGAGTGAATCACCTCTTGAGTTGAGGTTAACAGCCTATACACAATCAGTTTTATTAGAGGGGTGAGTGCACCCCCTGTTGGCTGAACCCGGCAGGGGGTTCCGTCTTTGCATGCAATTGAAACCAGCACGGCACTGAATCCATTAAGAACCATATTGAAAAACTCACAAAGTAACTCTTTCAAATACCAGACACATAGCTCAACATAGTGCAATGACTGAGACACTGGAATTTGTAAAAAAAATATATATATATGTTATGAAAACGTGAAAATGATCCAAATATAGTTCCAGCAGTACATGAGATGATCAGACTGAAGCAACTGCTATCTTGAAATGTTTATAATGTTAGCAGGCAGCCATTTTCTTCCAAGACCAAAAAGTAGGCCCAGAATTAATCCTGAACCAAATTGTGAAAATTAATCAAATAAATATACATCAAAACATGAAAGGATCAGACTTAACTAACTACTATCTTGAAATGTTGTGTAAAATAAGCATTCTATCATTTAACAATAGTTGAAAGACTGAGTGAATCACCTCTTGAGTTGAGGTTAACAGCCTATACACAATCAGTTTTATTAGAGGGGGTGAGTGCACCCCTGTTGGCTGAACCCGGCAGGGGGTTCCGTCTTTGCATGCAATTGAAACCAGCACGGCACTGAATCCATTAAGAACCATATTGAAAAACTCACAAAGTAACTCTTTCAAATACCAGACACATAGCTCAACATAGTGCAATGACTGAGACACTGGAATTTGTAAAAAAATATATATATATATGTTATGAAAACGTGAAAATGATCCAAATATAGTTCCAGCAGTACATGAGATGATCAGACTGAAGCAACTGCTATCTTGAAATGTTTATAATGTTAGCAGGCAGCCATTTTCTTCCAAGACCAAAAAGTAGGCCCAGAATTAATCCTGAACCAAATTGTGAAAATTAATCAAATAAATATACATCAAAACATGAAAGGATCAGATTTAACGAACTACTATCTTGAAATGTTGTGTAAAATAAGCATTCTATCATTTAACAATAGTTGAAAGACTGAGTGAATCACCTCTTGAGTTGAGGTTAACAGCCTATACACAATCAGTTTTATTAGAGGGGGTGAGTGCACCCCTGTTGGCTGAACCCGGCAGGGGGTTCCGTCTTTGCATGCAATTGAAACCAGCACGGCACTGAATCCATTAAGAACCATATTGAAAAACTCACAAAGTAACTCTTTCAAATACCAGACACATAGCTCAACATAGTGCAATGACTGAGACACTGGAATTTGTAAAAAAATATATATATATATGTTATGAAAACGTGAAAATGATCCAAATATAGTTCCAGCAGTACATGAGATGATCAGACTGAAGCAACTGCTATCTTGAAATGTTTATAATGTTAGCAGGCAGCCATTTTCTTCCAAGACCAAAAAGTAGGCCCAGAATTAATCCTGAACCAAATTGTGAAAATTAATCAAATAAATATACATCAAAACATGAAAGGATCAGATTTAACGAACTACTATCTTGAAATGTTGTGTAAAATAAGCATTCTATCATTTAACAATAGTTGAAAGACTGAGTGAATCACCTCTTGAGTTGAGGTTAACAGCCTATACACAATCAGTTTTATTAGAGGGGTGAGTGCACCCCCTGTTGGCTGAACCCGGCAGGGGGTTCCGTCTTTGCATGCAATTGAAACCAGCACGGCACTGAATCCATTAAGAACCATATTGAAAAACTCACAAAGTAACTCTTTCAAATACCAGACACATAGCTCAACATAGTGCAATGACTGAGACACTGGAATTTGTAAAAAAAAAAAAATATATATACATATGTTATGAAAACGTGAAAATGATCCAAATATAGTTCCAGCAGTACATGAGATGATCAGACTGAAGCAACTGCTATCTTGAAATGTTTATAATGTTAGCAGGCAGCCATTTTCTTCCAAGACCAAAAAGTAGGCCCAGAATTAATCCTGAACCAAATTGTGAAAATTAATCAAATAAATATACATCAAAACATGAAAGGATCAGATTTAACGAACTACTATCTTGAAATGTTGTGTAAAATAAGCATTCTATCATTTAACAATAGTTGAAAGACTGAGTGAATCACCTCTTGAGTTGAGGTTAACAGCCTATACACAATCAGTTTTATTAGAGGGGGTGAGTGCACCCCCTGTTGGCTGAACCCGGCAGGGGGGTTCCGTCTTTGCATGCAATTGAAACCAGCACGGCACTGAATCCATTAAGAACCATATTGAAAAACTCACAAAGTAACTCTTTCAAATACCAGACACATAGCTCAACATAGTGCAATGACTGAGACACTGGAATTTGTAAAAAAAAAAAATATATATACATATGTTATGAAAACGTGAAAATGATCCAAATATAGTTCCAGCAGTACATGAGATGATCAGACTGAACCAACTGCTATCTTGAAATGTTTATAATGTTAGCAGGCAGCCATTTTCTTCCAAGACCAAAAAGTAGGCCCAGAATTAATCCTGAACCAAATTGTGAAAATTAATCAAATAAATATACATCAAAACATGAAAGGATCAGACTTAACTAACTACTATCTTGAAATGTTGTGTAAAATAAGCATTCTATCATTTAACAATAGTTGAAAGACTGAGTGAATCACCTCTTGAGTTGAGGTTAACAGCCTATACACAGTCAGTTTTATTAGAGGGGGTGAGTGCACCCCCTGTTGGCTGAACCCGGCAGGGGGTTCCGTCTTAGCATGCAATTGAACCCAGCACGGCACTGAATCCATTAAGAACCATATTGAAAAACTCACAAAGTAACTATTTCAAATAGATAAGGTCCTCCTTATCTACTCCGGCCAATGTGAAATGAATGTATGTATGTAGGCAACTAGGTCGGACCGACAGAGATGGAATGTCTCTATCTGGTTCCGACAGAAACGGAATGTCTCTATCTGGTTCCGACAGAAACGTAATGTCTCTATCTGGTTCCGTTCCGGCCAACTTCCGGAAAATCACAAATAAAATAAAATATATTTAAAATAATATATATTTAAAAAAATATATATATATAAAAAATTTTAAAAAAATTTAAAAAAAATGGGGGCGAAATTTCCATATTTAAAAAAATATTTTTCCATAAAATTTTCCAATTTTTTGGTCTTCACCTTCACAGGCGACCCTTACCTTGAGTGGTAATGTTCACCCTTGACAGGTGGCGTTCGATTCGGACCACGCGGCCCAGAGCTGCCCAAGCAAGCAGAGAACGCAAATATTATGTTACGCCACAGATGTCTGTGGTCAGACTGTCACCGCAAAACACTTAGCCAGCCATTCTCAGTGTCTTGAGCCTCCCAATCCAACGGGCTGGATTCTGTGCCATCACTCTCAGATTATGTGCCTGTCTAGGGGAACAGGTCTTCCTTGCCTTACCACCTTTCCTTCCTTTCGAGGGAGCTCTCTTGACTTAACCTGCTTTTATAATATATCAAGGACCTACCCCACTTGGCAGCCGCTCTGGTCATCAATAGGTTCCTCAGCAGCCTTGTGCCGTCATTGAGCCTGACAAATCAGCCTCTCAGGACTCACTCACCTTGCTGGACCTTGGCTCCCGCTGGTCTTTGCTGTTCCAGGTTCTCCACTCACCTTGGCAGTTCCCCAGGTCACTCCTACCTGGCCTTTATTTCCGGCCCGTTTCGCTTAGCTTAGCTCACTCTACCCACCCTGTTGGGTATTCCTTCTGTACATCAAGACTCGTCATTGTCGCTTTCTCCCAGCCAATTGTGGAAGGGCTTCAACCGTCTCAATGCCCCCGGGCCAAGCTCGCCCTGGATCTCCTAGCAAGCTAGGGTTTCGTTCGAATCGCAGCGGTCATGGCAACTTGATCGGGCGCATGGTCGAGTTTAGGGGCCTTGGTGAAACTGCCCCCATCTACCGGCGGGCACCTCCTGATAGTCTCCTACCAAGCCTCAGACAAATCACTTTCGCTCAGATCATCTGAGTCCACCGTTTCCCCATCCACCCTGTAGAAGTCCCTAAGGACGTCCAGGGAGTACAGGAGAGCCCTTCTGCTGAACAGTTTGGCCAGCCGCTTCTCTCTACTGCCACTCACCCCCAAGGCCCTTATCAATTTATTGTTGCCCACCGGCCACTTGCCTCGCGCTCCGAGAGGGAAGCCGTACACTTTCACTTTCTTCGCTTTCAGGGCAGTTTTGACATATTGAGTAATCGGGGTGTAACGTGCGACTTTCTCGGCCGCCGCGACCTTCAAGGTATCAAAGGCCATCTCGTAACGCACCGTAACATCCACCACCAAAGCATTACCATCTTTTACGCACACCAGGTCTGGGCGCCGCAGTGCCCCGGCACGGGTCCTGCAGCACATTTCCCTGGTGACGCTCCATCCGGCGCTTTCGGCTTCATTTGTTAACAGTTCGCACAGTTTGTGGTGCCGCGCAATGCGACTATCCTTCACTGCCGGACACTGTCCGAGAATATGCGAGCAGGATTCAGTTTCTGATGGACAGTGGCGACAAGTCTTCAGTAGGTCTTGCCTTCCCCTGGCCAACGCCTCGCGAGTCGGGTATACATTCGCCCTTAGCTGGAGACCTGCAATATAGTGGCGCTGTCTGAATCCCCACGTTTCCGGATTTGCCAGCCAGTGATTGCTGTTTCTGTCCCTGCCAAACACTTGCACCCCCACTCCTTGCGATGTCAGGTTCTGCCATCTCAAGAACTCTTCCTGCCTCCAGTTAGGCGCGGCTGGGCTTTTTGGCTTCACCGAGCAGGTGGGTTCTGTACCCTGTACAGCCCCTCTTATCACCAATTCAAGGGGTGGCAGACTCGCCTCTTCCCCACCCGCTCTCAACCACATTCCACGATACTCTTCCGCTTTCACTGCCCTGCGGGTGACTAACCGCGTAATGTCATCCTTAGAATGCCATAGGCGATAGACCCTTCTAGCCTGGATGGATGGGATTTGACAAGCTAACTTTACTATACCGAGCCCACCATCCTGATTCTTGGAGTAAAGCAGCCCATCACAGGTGCACCTTGGAAGGTGGAGCCACTCCTTCACTGCTTTCCTGATCATCCCATCCAGCACCGTTAGGACTTTTGGCCCCAGCCCGCCATGATCAGCCCGATAAGCCATCCTCGGTACCGCATAGCCACCCAACATTCTCACCTTCTGTGAAGGCTTCAGCGGTGATCGCCCAATCGAGCTTATCCAGTTACGGAGTCGCTCGACAGGTTCTGGTTCAACAATGCCATGCCACGGACTCACCATCATACCCAGGTACGCCACCGATTCCTCCGGTCCGACCATGTGTAGAATCTCTCCACACATAATCCAGGGTTCACAGAGGTTAACCAGTCGCGCCCCACCGGCCTTCTGAATGAGAAAACCATGGCACTTCCTGGGCTGAATCTTCAGCCCAGTCATTCGACAAAATTCTTCCAGAATCAGAATATTGTGCGCCATACCATCCCAAGAGCCGCTCACCAAGACCAGGTCATCGGCAAAGGCCAGTGTCGTGATCTGTCGGTCGTCCAACTGGTACCCCTGGCCGCATCGTTCAAGCGTTTCAATCATTGGGTCTAGTGCCAGGTTGAAGAGCAGCGGAGACATCGGGTCCCCCTGCTTGACACCAACCCTCACGTCAATGGGAGGGGACAACTCTCCACTGACTGTTATTGTGGTCGTTATACTGGTGTACAAGTCACCTACGACTCCAATGATATGTTCGTCGAGCCCTCTCTGTCTGAGTACGTCCAAGATGTGCACATGACTTACTGAGTCAAATGCACGTGCAAAGTCCACCAACACCACGGCTAGCCTCTCGCTTCTCGCCCAACTCTGCCTGATTAATCCATCCAAGATCATCAGGTTTTCCGAACACCCAGGTGAGGATATGAATCCTCTCTGTCGCGGGCTAATGGGGCACGCCCGCGCCAGCCTGTGTGTTAAGATACGAGAGTATAGCCTCAATACCACCGACCCGATAGTCAGAGGTCTCCACCCAGCCTCCTGGGTAAGCACCACCGGGTCGCCGGACTTGGGTATCAAAGTAGTCCTGCACTCCTTGAAGGGCCCAGGCAGGGTGCCCGCAGTCAACCATATGGAGAAGGTCGCGGCCAGTTTCGCACCAGTGGGGTCCCACTTAAGCAATGCCGTTTTGGTTACCCCATCTGGCCCCGCTGCTGTACCATTTTTGATCGCCCCTAGGTTTTCACATACCTCGGCAGCCGAAACGAGGGACTCAAATTCACCGTTCACCGCCTTCCCCGCCGAACTGAACTGTCCAAGACCGTAGTAGTTTTCGGTCACCTCCCACCTCCTCTTGAAAGCCAGAGCAATCTCGAGTGATGGGGTGACTTTTGCCCCACTTACATCACCATCCAGAATACGTTTGCTCAACTGGGCTTGATTCTTTTGAAACATTTTTTGCACTACTCCGTACTCAATCTGCTTCTCAATCAATCTTCCTTCATTTGGTAATGCTATCTTGCGTTCGCTCGGCGGGTTTCTCAGTGCCCGGGTTCTCTGTCCCCCTCTCAGCAACCGCTGCAGTTCCAGGGCAGACGTATTGAGCAGAGCTGGGTTCTGCTCTACCCCCTTAGGGACAATCTGACCTTTCCAATTTGGACACCACTCTCGGTAGCATCCCCAACTAGCCTATCTCGAAGAAATCCTCGGATAGCATTTTGGGGTGTTGGTGGTCTCCCCGGCTTGGACAGCATACCGACTAAATCTCTTCTGTCGCATGCTTCCTTGGTCTGGTCAATACGTATTTCTTCCAGTCTCATTTTACGTCTTATCTGCTTCACCTGTTTAGCGGTTCTTCCGGTTCTCAGGCTCTCCGCTATTAGCCTGTTAACATTTTGTTTCCCGGCCAGCTCCTTTGACAGTCTCTTGATCTCACTTTCCTCACCCTTCCTCCCTAAGGCTGTCCTCACACTCTTCCCCCTTTTTCCAGCTGGTACTTTCCCCTCCTTCTCGCGACAGTAGACTTCAATGTGTTGGTGCCTCTTGTGTTGGGTCAGTCCAATAGCCGTTGTGAAGCTTTTTGGGCATTGACCACAGCCGTGGTCACCGCCCGCTTCTCCTCCCGCCCCCATCACTCCCTTACACTTAGGAACATGACAGGAGATGGAGTGGCTGTTTTTACTGGACTTCCCGCAGACACTACACCCATACACCACTGTTACCCTCGGATGAACCACCTTGTAGTGTTTCACCGTAGCTCCGATGGCTCCAAGTGGCTTGTCACAGAGTCCACATCTTAGGTCGCGGACGGGGATCGATACCAACAGGGTACTAGGTATGACTCCTTTCCCTTGGCTGCTGGCCGGGGCAACTTGGACCGCTTGAACTGGCTGTGGTGGCTGCACGACATTCCTACCCCCATCCCTTGCGTCTGGGGTAGGAGTCTTTGATTTGCCGACACACAGAAGCGCCACCGAGACCACGTCCTCCTTCCCTATAAGGTCATTAGGGAGATCTGGGCCCGAGGCATGAGACCTATCCTGGAAGGATACTTTTCCGCAAATTACTATTTTGCGGGGAGGAGAGCAACTCTCCCCCCTGGGTCCGGAAATCCACAACCCTTCTTTTACCAAGCAATGCTTGGATTTACACGTTATTTTCCCGTGTTCGCTCAATTGAACTGTTTTTCTTTTTCGCTTCAGCTTATCCTTAACACTCGCCTCCAAGCTTTGCTCCTCACGATCATGCCCTTGGAGTAGCATGCGTGGGTCCAGGTTTGGTCCCCCAGTTTGGACTCTCTGGGTCGGAAAATGTTTCGAGGTCATTTCCCTGGTTGTATAGTGGCTAGGATTCGGTCAAGTTTCCTTGTACCAATCACTCACTACATCCATTCTACCATACTCCCCAGTGAACGCTTCGGTGCTAGGGGTTGGGTCCATGATGCGCGAGTGGTCGAGTCTAGGTTTCCTAGTGTAGAAGCTCCATCTTTCAAAGAGCACCCCTGATAGTTTCCTACCAGGCCTCGGATGATCACCTTGCCCCTATCATCCGAGTGCACCGTCACCGTAATCACTCAGTAAAAGTCCTAATGGACCTCTAGGGAGCACAGGAGAGCCCTTCTTCTGTCCCTATTGGCAGACGCTTCTCTCTACCGCTACTCACCCCCAGACCCGCATCATCATACCATTCCTTCTAGCTCCGGCGCTCGGGGTAGGTTTCCTGATTGAACGTATGGCCGAGTCTAGGTACCTTGGTGTAGAAGCTCCATCTTTCAAAGAGCACCCCTGATAGTTTCCTACCAGGCCTCGGATGATCACCTTGCCCCTATCATCCGAGTGCACCGTCACCCTACTCACTCTATGGAAATCCTAAGGGACCTCCAGGGAGCACAGGAGAGCCCTTTTTCTGTCACTATGACAGACGCTTCTCTCTACTGTTACTCACCCCCAAGGTTCGATCACTCTACCATTCCCCAGTGAGCTCTCCAGCGCTCGGGGTTGGTTTCATACGCACGTATGGCCAGTGACTAAGCAGAGTTGGGAGATTTCTCTCCTTCTCTGCCTATACTTCGCCATAACGCCAGGCCATTCGGAGACATGGGTTTAAGAATAGGGAGGCTTCCGGGAGCTGCGCTTGCGTCCTCGTCGCCGAAGCGCCGGTGAAGCCGCGCAGACATTGAACCCCCACCTACGCCGGGGCGCAGAGAAGTTGACTGGGTTCCCAGTGCCGCGCGAGGATACTGGGCGATACTCAAGCCGCTTACAACAGTGTTAGACCATTTTGGAAAGTCCCGGTTCACCGGACACCCCCAGTCCCCTTCGGTAGCGGCCTCTCCACCCGCCCATAGGTGAGTCATGCAACCGTGGCTAATGGGGAAGGGGGATGGAGCCAGTCGGGCACATCCCAGGCAAGGGGAATGTGGGGAAGCGGGCTTGGACCGATGACACCCACATAGCGAGAAAGGAGAGGCGGGAGGCGTGAGCCCCCCTACCCTACCAAACCATAGCTGGTACGCTCCCCTTATCCTTAACATTACTCTACACCGTTAGGCTTGTTGTGCCTTTAACCCATTCTCTTATCTTATAGACTATGCGGCCCTATTAGTTGGCCTAATTGGATGGAGCACCTTCTCCTCCCAGTTTAACCCATATTCTTTTCCCTTTTGGCCTATATTCAATTAGGCCTTCCCTTTACTTGATCCTGTTATCTTATAATTGGTATACTTCCCGCCCCTTGGGAATTGGACTTGGGTAGCGCCCTCTCTTCGACTGCACCTCATACAGAGTTCGTAATAACCCCTCGGTTCTGGGGCTGAGGTTGACCTTTGGACAGAGGTCACATCGCGTCATCACCCACATTGGGCCCTTGCGATGCTTGTCTTAAACAGTCGGATTCTCTTTCAGAGATTTTTCGCCCTGAGCGGACTTCATGCGAGAAGGGAGCGCCGGCCCGGACATGTTACCACGCGAGCCCTCACTCAACCCTCCCACATCAGCCCGCCCAAGGC